>NC_056537.1:1177573-1312573 GCF_910596095.1 Thunnus maccoyii
TGTGAACAGTTCCATCAAACAGTTTGTAACTGCTCAGACACTGAATACACATTTCTACTGGCAGCAACTTTTTCTAAAATATATTTGTTATTTGCATCTGCATTCATTGATATTCTGTTTGTAAATTCATTATTTAATAATTCATGTTATGATGAGCATGTCTCCTAATTTGTAGGAATAATTTAAACTTGTAGCTTATATGTTTTAAGGAAAGAGGAAATATGTAAATATATCTGACATCAATGTTTACTTTCTACCTTGTCACAGTCTGACTCTATGTATCTTCCTCTCAGCTCTGAGTGAGTCTGGCTCTATGTGACTATCTAGTCATGTACAGTGCTGGTTATGGAGCGGCTTCTTTAGTGTTGGCTTAGTTACTCTTCATCTAGACATCACTCTCTTAGGTTGTATTTATCCACCATCATTTATGTGTTACACTTCTGTTATCCAGTCCTTTTGCTCATGTAATTTTACTCATTCATACGATGAGTTGCCAGTTTTTATGAGCGTCTTATTTCACCACAGTAGTGATGTCTGTATATAGTTTGTGTTCAACATTAGATGCACTATGCCACTCCCGTCTGCCCTGCTATCACTGCAATCACCTCATTCCCCTCACCTGAGCTTCCCGCCCATCTCCCTACACACAAACTATCAGGAGACAGTTTCACCTTTCTCACTGCTGTTATATAGGAGCATGTGTTTAGTTTAAGGAATTGTTATGAGGAAAATGTAATCTGAGACACTACTGCATTTTATTTTATAGGAACATCATCTGTCTCATTGTGTTTTTTGTGTTTTTGGTTTTCTGTTTGCTCTGTGTTTCCTTCCTGTGTTCATGTACTCCTCCCCAGCCTGCTTTTCCCTCCTCACTTTCCCTCCACACCTGCCCTGCATCAGCCTTGTTAGTCCTGCCCTGCTCCCTGTGTCTTCACCAGCCAATCAGCTTCTTTCCTGTTCTCCTGCTGCAAAGAAGATAGTAGTGAAATTTACTTAAATCCCCCCCCCCCCCCCCCCAAGTTTGAGGAGAAGACGTTTGTCATTGAGAGAAAATGACTTTCTGTCTCTGTCATGATGTCAGTGTTCACGCAGCAGCAGCCGCTTATCATGGGAGTAAAGTACAAAAATAGATTTACGTGGTTTAAAATGTTTTTCCACATGTTGTCATGTATGAAGAGACCCAAAATGATCACTGTAGGTGGACTACTTGATTTCTATAGGCGACTTATTTAAACTGCTTAAATGTTGTATATGAATGATTGTGTCTCAGAGCTTTTTGATCCATATAAACAGCTGATCACTGTAACTGTGATCACTATAAGCAGTTAATACTGTATACATTTAAACACAGCAGAAGGTCATGCTTTGGACTTTATTTAATTTTCTTTTTGTCTTCACAGCTTGAACAAAATGAGTGAATGAATAAATAAATAACTTCAAAATAACGCTGGCACACTTATTTCTTAAATTATAAATGCTGAGCTTTTAAATAAAAGGGTTGTGAGTGTGAAAAGACACTTGATGGAACTGTCTTTTGAGAGTCTGTTTCCGTCCGTCAGACATTCTTTGACACGCAGCTGAATTAAGCTTGACCGTTACCATGGTTACTGAGCTGGGACTCATATAAGCCACGGTGATGGAACGAACTCTCACTTAAATTATCGAGGCTTATTGAAATAAACCAGGCTATCCCGTTAGCCAGCTTGATGGAACACCCCTCTGGATAAAGATTTATTCTTCAAGTTCCTGTTGCCTGCAGTCTCCTGTGTTTGGGTCCACCTGCTCTGCTCTTCACAACATACCTGACGCACAGGGATTTTCAGCCTCATAGAAACTGATATTTAATTAAAATGTGTTTTCTGCTGACAGACAGCAGACTCACCTTCCCTCCCTGACTATATCATCCATGACACAGGCTAAATTAGTAGAAGGAATATAAAAATAAATATCTTTCTAGTGAATGATGACAGTTGTTTTATGCTTCCTTTATTAATGAGGCCTACAGTGAAAATTTTAATCCAAAATGTTAAATAGACTGAGAATCAGAAAACAAAACATCTAAACTTGGGAGTGATCTTACACCTGAGTTGGTTCTGTTATTTGTCTTGATATAAAACTGAGATGTTAGTGATGTAATATCAGATCAGTCCGATCAGCTGCTGCGTCTAATCACTACAGATTTCCAAAAAGGGTTGTGTCAGTTTGATAAAAGATGAAGGATGGTCTTGTGTACTGTTTACTCCCTCCTTCAGGCAGCCTCCTCTCTCCTCCAAACAGAAATAAGCAAATTCAAACATCCTTCATGATGAGACCAATTTCCAGATCAATTTCCGGGTCACCCGAGGAGAGAGAAGACATGAAATAAGATCATGAGAAGCACCCATCATATCAGAGTGTCTCCACAAAGTTCAAATGAAATTGTCTTGCTCATAAAACCTGAGCAGCTTCAAACTGAGTCTCTTCAATTATCACTGTGCACTCACAGCAATTAAGTGTTATCAGCAGGAAGAGCTTTGTAGACTTTTTATGCCCTGGGTTTCGCCTCTCAGGCTTCATACAAGCTGGTAGCTGCAGCAGATCACTGATATTACATGTATGTGTCTGTATATAAAATAAACAGACACATTATAGAAAGGTACAGCAGGTTCTGTCCACTGGAAAATACTGTTGTCTGTTATGATGAAATAATGACTCTTTAAACATTTTCAACTAAAACTTCAAACCTGAAGATATTTTGCTAGATTTGTATTAAACCCAAAGGAAGAAAACTAGAAGGTGAACAATAAACTGTAAAATCATTATAAATAAACAGAATAACTGTGTTTACTAATGTGAGGTATAAACACACCAATAATAATAAGATTTTCCTGCTCTCATAGCATTTGTAACATGTGAAGAACATTTTGAAGTGAAGCACTATAAGTCAAAGTCGTCGTGTTCACATCCACAAACCCTCAGTGGGATAGGTGCTGGATACAAAATCTATTCTACTGGGATACAAGGAGAACTCACACACTGGAATCACAGCTCCATTTAAATTTACTGGTAACATTTCAACTGATTACAGGTCTTCCTCAGACAAATACCCACAGGAGGGAAATGAAGGATGTTTATATCAAAATGACCGGTGACATAATCAATGTGTCAAGATATCCTCATCACTATGAAAATAAAAACATTAATGTGAACAGAAATATGTTTTCCTTGTGATGAGGATATCTTGACACATGTGAATGTGCTTGCAAGTACTCCTTGTAATGAAGCACTACTCATGTATAACTTTGGCAACAAGCAGCTGTAACACATGTTTAACACTTTGTTAGTGTGCTTGTGTGAATCTTTACTGTAATACTGATGGCAGCTTTATAATGTTGATAATCACATCTGGACTTACTGAGCCCTTCTGCAGTTCCTCACACCTGGGATCAGTCTCAGTTTTCCTTCCTTTGATGTGTTGTACTTCTCCAGGTCCAACTCATCCAGAACCTCCTCTGACATCTGCAGCATGTAGGCCAGAGCTGAGCAGTGGATCTCAGAGAGTTTCTTCTTTGATCTGTTCTCTGACTTCAGGAACTCTTGGATCTCCTGATGTACTGAGCGGTCGTTCATCTCCATCAGACAGTGGAAGATGTTGATGCTTCTGTCAGGAGAGATTCTTTGGGTGTTCATCTCCTTCAGGTTGTTGATGGTTCTCTGGATGATTTCTGAACTGTTCTCTGTCTGACCCAGCAGGCCTCCTAAGAGACTCTGGTTGGACTTCAGAGAGAGGCCATGAAGGAAGCGAACAAACAGATCCAGGTGGCCATTTTCACTTCTGAGAGATTTCTTCATGGCTCTCATCAGGAAGTCATCCAGAGATGAATAACTGTAGTATTTTCCCAGGAAGCCATTCAGTACCTTTGTGTTCCTGTTGGTGTAACAGTGGTATATGTAGACTGCAGCCAGAAACTCCTGAACGCTCAGATGAACAAAGCAGTAGACTGATTTCTGGAAGATCACACTCTCTCTTTTGAAGATCTCTGCACAAACTCCTGATAACACCGAGGCCTCTGTGACATCAAGACCACACTTCTTCAGGTCTTCTTGGTAGAACATGATGTTTCCTTTCTCCAGATGTTCCAATGCCAGCCTCCCCAGCTTCAGAAGAAGTTCCCTGTCAGCCTCTGTCAGCTCCTGTGGACTCGTCTCATGTCCGTCATCATACTTGTGCCTCTTCCTCTTTGTCTGAACCAGCAGGAAGTGTGAGTACATGTCAGTCAGGGTCTTGGGCAGCTCTCCTCTCTGGTCTGTAGTCATCATGTGCTCCAGAACTGTAGCAGTGATCCAGCAGAAGACTGGGATGAGACACATGATGTGGAGGCTCCTGGATGTCTTGATGTGTGAGATGATTCTGCTGGACAGCTCTTCATCACTGAATCTCCTCCTGAAGTACTCCTCCTTCTGGGCGTCAGTGAAGCCTCGTACTTCTGTTACCCTGTCAACACATGTAGGAGGGATCTGATTGGCTGCTGCAGGTCGAGATGTCATCCAGATGAGAGCTGTGGGAAGCAGCTTCCCCTCGATGAGGTTTGTCAACAGCACGTTGACTGATGACTTCTGTGTGACATCAGACACGACCTTCCTGTTCTTGAAATCCAGTGAAAGTCTGCTTTCATCCAGGCCATCAAAGATGAACAAAACTTTCCAGACAGCGAGCTTCTCTGCTGTGACCTTCTGTAATGTTGGATGGAAATCATGGATCAGCATGAGGAGACTGTACTGTTCATCTTTGATCAAGTTCAGCTCCCTGAATGAAAGCGGAATCACCAGACTGACATCTTGGTTTTCCGAGCCCTCTGCCCAGTCCAGAGTGAACTTCTGCACTGAGAAGGTTTTTCCAACGCCAGCGACGCCGTTGGTCAGAACGACTCTGATGTCTTTCTGTTGGTCAGGTAAGACTTTAAAGATGTTGTGACACCTGATTGGAGTGTCGTGGAGAGTCTCCATCTTGGAAGCTGCTTCAAGCTGCCTCACCTCATGTTGGGTATTAACGTCTTCACTCTGTCCCTCTGTGATGTAGAGCTCAGTGTAGATCCTGTTGAGGAGGGTTTCACTTCCTGCTTCATCACTTCCTTCAGTCACACATTCACATCTCCTCCTCAGACTGATCTTATGTTCATCTACAACCTCCTGCAGACCACTTTCTGCTGAAAGAGAAGAAAAAAATGTATAAGTAGAAAGAAATATGTCTGACTGTGTTAATTTTCAGCAGGATAGAGGAGGTAGATTCCTGTCCTGTTTTCAGAGATGATGACATCAGCAGACAGATCTTCAGTCTTACTTTGTACAGTGCTGGTCTGACTGTCTGTCTGCAGTCCAGGTCTTGTTCTGGATCTTTCTGCACACTGGGGACAGGAAGAGTCTCCTGATCGAACAGACTGGTCCCAGTATGAGATGATGCACTGTCTGCAGAACCAGTGTCCACAGCTGGTAGAGACTGGATCCTTCAGGACATCCTGACACAAAGAACAGCAGGACAGCTGCTCCTCCACAGAAACACCCCTCCTCTTCCTCTCTCTGTGGACATGAACACAGTCTTTATGACACATGACATTAGTGGTGGCCAACCGACAGCTCACAAGTTGATGCAGCTCTATCCCTATTGACCGTATTTATGTTATACCCTCAGTGGTGAGAGCAAAACTACAAGAGGAGAAAAATACATTTGCTTGTTTTGTTGATTTCTGATGTTCTGGTATCGATGGCAAATTTTATAAGGCCATCGAAGCCTTGTATACTGCCCTGATTTCGTGTGTATAGCTAAATAATTTTAGGACTGGCTGGTTTCCTACTCCATTTGGAGTGAAGCAGCAGATGTACTTTCCCCTACATTATTTGCCCTTTATGTAGATGATTAAACTGAAGAAATTAAGCAGTCCAATCTAGGTATAGCAATTGATAATATGAATTTAAGTATTTTATTATATGCTGATGATATTGTGTTGCTTGCAGAGACAGAGATTAATTTACAAAAAATGTTAAATATTTTGAGTTTCTGGTGTAGTAAATGGAGACTGACTATTAATAATGACAAAACACAGATTATACATTTTAGAAAGCAATGTGAATGACAAAGCAACTATATATTTAAATTTGGACCAATGCCTCTAAAGTACACCAGTTCTTACACATATCTTGGTTTGGATTTTAATGAAAATATGTGCTTTACAGAGGGAATTAAAGTACTAGCAGAATCAGCAGGAAGAGCACTAGGGTCTGTAATGAATAAAATAAAATTGTGTCCTGAGCTTAGTTTTTCAACTTTCACTAAACTTTATGATTCAATGGTTGGCTCAATTTTATTTTATGCTGCAGGTGTGTGGAGTTTTAAAGATGTAATGCCATCCAGAATCAAGCCATGAGGTGTTTTCTTGGGGTGCATACATTTACTGCTAAGCAAGCTGTTGAAGGTGACATCGGATGGGAGTCATTTCTTGTAAAGCAGAGAGTTGAAATGGTTAGGTTGTGGAACAGCGTTATGCAGTTGCCAGAGGAAAGACTGACCAAAAAGATCTTCAACTGGGATCGAGCACACAATTATCCTCGGTCGAGAGAGGTCGCTACAATATTTTCTCTTTCTGATTTGAATTTTATTTTCAGGAATAACTTGCAGTGTAATATAAAAAAGTTGCACAAAAATTATTAAAGATTTATAAGGAGCAATGGAAGGAAGACATTTATAAGAAGCCAAAGCTTAGAAACTACATTCAAATGAAAGATGATTATTATACAGAACTATATATAAAGCTAAACTTACAGAGAAGGCAAAGGTCCCTGTATGCTCAGTTAAGAACTGGGACTTTACCACTGGCAATTGAGGTAGGCAGATATAAAGGTACTCCTGGAGAGGAATGTTCATAGTTTTTTGTGATCGTTGTGTTGTCGAGGATGAATTTCATTTTGTATTTCATTTACCTCTGTACAATGACTTGAGGAATTGTTTGTTTGAAAAGATAGAATTGAAAAACCCCGATTTGTTTTGGTTATCCGATGCTGATGTGTTGAGTTGGCTTTTTAATATGGAAATTTTTATTTTAGCGAGATTTATAGGAGATGCTTGGCAGCTAAGACAGAGAACATTGTATCCATCATAATGGGACATTTCTTCCATGTAAACTAAATGTTCCGAAATGCTTTATTTCTGAATTTGTGGAACTGTACATTATGATATGTCATGTGGCCATCTTGGTTATTTTTGTCTAGTGTCTTGTAAGCCCATATGGGCTGGGCACCAGAAAGGTGCAGCACACTTAAATAAACAATTCAATCAATCAATCAATCAAACAAACAAATGTTCAGAAGTAATTAGACAGACACAACAATGTGCCAGCAAAGGCAGAGAAGAAGAAGAAGAGTGCAAACTAGTAAACATGGATGTAAACAATGCAGGATTTAAAATACTAGATTCAAAAATCGACTTTGCAAATGTTTCATGAGGAGGGAAATGGATTCAACACATTTGTTAGACCACAAGGATTCACACAATGTGTTTTGGTCAGTAAGTCAATGTAAACATGACTTTTGTCTGTTAACAAGAAAACTCCACAGGGCTCCTTTAAGCTACTATGAGACATTAAAAGTCAGGAAAAATAAGCAGGAGGCAACTGAGCAAAACAGAAAAATAACAGACTGCTGCTCTTTTGTCTTGTGTTGTGGTGCTG
Organism: Thunnus maccoyii; assembly: GCF_910596095.1. NCBI lineage: Eukaryota > Metazoa > Chordata > Actinopteri > Scombriformes > Scombridae > Thunnus > Thunnus maccoyii. The sequence continues at coordinate 1,185,274 of NC_056537.1, forward strand.
AACAGAGCTCTGCTAAATATCTTCATAATGCATCTTTTCATTTGTGTTTCTCTCTCTCACTGTTTCTGCTATAATCTCTCTCCCTCTGTGTCAGTGTGATACAACAGTTTTACACATTTGACTTTTCCCAAACGTTAAATGTCAGACTCAGTTTCCTCTGCTGCAGTGGTCAGTCTGCAGTGATAAATCAGCTGCAGCAGGCTGTTTGTATACGTTTCCATTACTTCCTCCCATATTTTGTGTCTTTGAACAGGAACACGTTAAGACACATTCTGTATTGCAGGAGACCAAACACTCCATTTTCTTCCATTTTACCTGCACAAAACCCCAGTGCAGTCCTTTAGTAAATAAGGAGACACAATGTGACTTGTTACTAAATCCTTAGTAAATATCACCCTGGGTTACCTGCTACTACTTTAGATTGTTAGACTGGAAAGTCAAATAGCAATAGCAGCCCTGTCTCTGTCTCTGGTTAACATGTTCATGAAGATCTGTTCTAGATTACAGCTGAATGGAAAGTAGTTCATTATTTCTTTCTACTGTGTTTCCTTCATATCTACACTACAACCTTAATGAAACCGTCTCACTGAATCATCTTCAGGTCAGTTTACAGTAGAAACAGTCTCTTACTTTGTGTCTGAGGGTCCAGGTTCATTACTGAAGTCTAGAGGATAATCTTTAGACCGGTCACTCTTCATAGACAGACAGCTGGATATCAGAGACTCTGCTCCGTCCTCCTCTTCCTCCGAATCCTTCATCTTCTGGAGTCTGAGAGGTAAACCAGTAACACTGGAGACACACACACATACACAGTATAATAAACCCAGTCCTTCCTCTCAACTTAGTAGCTTCTTATTAGTTTACATGACTTTAACTACAACCATGTGTGTTTTCCAGCCATCACAAAGATAAACTTTGACTCTGCTTTAAATCCAACAAACAGACTTCAGATAAACATCTGTGTGGTTCTTAACTGTGACTTCTCTCTATTTTAACTGCAGCAGTGTGTCACGTTACATCACTGTGAGGACGCAGAAACCAGGAAAAGAACAAAGGAAACAACGTTTGAAGACGTCAACACTGTGATCTCATATTTTTCTGACACAGTTTAATCAACTAAACAATTAATCAGTAAAATAATCAGCAGATTGATCAATAATGACAGTAATCATTATTTGCAGCCCTGATATTAACACTCACCCTGCCTCAGACTGTTTACTTCCTTCTGCTCTGTTGACTTTAAAATGGAGTCTGAATAGACTGAACTTTCACATTTACTCCCTACCTGTTTACTCCTCCCTTCTTCTTCTTTACTGGAAGTCACGTACGTGTGTGTGTGTGTGTGTGTGTTTGTGTGTGTGTGTGTGTGTGTGTGTGTGTGTGTGTGTGTGTGGTGTGTGTGTGTGTGTGTGGAGAGAGAGCGGTAATGTGTTGAATGAACAATTGCATCTGAAATTACTCTGAACTTTACAAATTAACTCACAGCTCAAAGTGTGAGCAGAGAATTTTATTGAAGACGTTTCTGATAACATTTATGTTCACTGTTAGCAGAGCAGCTCACAGCAGCTTTCAGTTAGCAGGTAAAGTTGAATCTGACTCAACTATCTGCTAATTTAACACAATGTCACAATCAAATATGTACAGGTAAATGTTCCTGGTAGATAACTTTCTAACAGGATGGCATCAGTCTTTTACCAAACATATTGTGGATAACATGAGTTATAAAATCCTGTTCAGTGTTATAAAGCACACCCTCCTGCATGTTTAGCTGCCAGCAACAGCTTAGTCCGATGCTTTGGTTCAGACTGAAATTTCTCAACAAGTATTTGATGTATTGTTATTAAATGTTGTTCAGACATTCATGTTCCTCAGAGGATGAATCCTATTGACTTTGGTGATGCTCTGACTCCTCCTCTAGCGCCACCATGAGGTCGACTATTTACTTCTTTATTGAAATATCTCAACAACTATTGGATGGATTGCTGTGAAATTTAGTTTCACACATCCATGATCCCCTCAGGATGTGTATCATAAAAACAAGGTATGTAGGTAAAAAAATAATTAAACAACTAAAAGATTAATTATATATTTACTAAATAGGATAAAATATAAAAATAAACAGACTAAAGATAGAGCAATAACTAGATGACACTTTGTGCTGAATGTACACTGATAGTAATGTCCTATAATCAGCTGTACATGAAGGTTCAGGATTAAATTACATTGAATTCCTGCTGCAACTAACAATTATACTCATTATTGATTAATCTACCAGTTATTTTGTATATTAATCAGTTAACTGTTTTGTCTATAAAATGTCATAAAACAGTTTTGTCTGGTCAACAGGCAGCGGAGCATCAAGACCAGAACAACGAGGCTCGAACGCAGCTTCTACCCAGAGGCTGTTAGACTCGTGAACTCCACGCCTCATTGAACACACTTTCACCGTTCGGCCTCTGTTCTGCTATCTGTCATGCTGCCATGTTGTCTTAACATGCTGATCTTTTTCTAACGCTGCTGTTTTTATCATGCTGCGCAGCTTTTTTTAATCTTGCACTGCAGTATTTATTAGATATGCTTATTTGTGTTATTTATTCTTAGTATAGGACTAATTATTATAGATTATTTTTAGACTTATTGCATTGTACACTGCTGAACCTGAGTACAAATTTTGTTTACATGTGTAAGCATGCAAATGACAATAAATAAACCTTGAACCTTGAATCATTATTAGCAGCCCTGATATTAACACTCACCCTGCCTCAGACTGTTTTCCTCCTTCTGCTCTGTTGACTTTAAAATGGAGTCTGACTGAATACTTTCACCTTTACTCCCTACCTGTTTACTCCTCCCTTCTTCTTCTTTACTGGAAGTTACATGTTTGTGTGGTGAGAGAGAGAGAGAGAGACAGAGAGAGAGAGAGAGAGAGAGAGAGAGAGGTAATGTGTTGAATGAACAACTGTATATAAATACATATATTTCTTAATCCCCCCCCCCCCCCCTTTAAAAAAACACAACTTTTTAATAAATCTCTGTTTTGTATTCAAAGATTGATTAAAAAACTCCAACACTGGAAACCAGGAGTCTTCCTCCAATTCCTCGACATGTGTCTGGTACTCCAGAAGCACTGTGAAGCGTCCTCTCTCCTCTCATCCTGAGCATTTCTTTAAGAAAATACAAACAATACCTCCCTCTCTGTCTGCTGAAAGTCATCTGCCAGTAGTTCTCTCCTGCTGAAAACAGCCCTGTCTTCCATTTGTTTGTTATCTGGCCTCAGTTCATCCTGTGAGCCTTATCGACCTCCAACCACAGACACTGCAGTCTGTAAAGCCCTCTGCTGCATGTTCTTTAGTTCTTTACTTGGGCTAAAAAGTTTTTTAATATTATCCTGTTAAACCAGAAGTCTTCCTCCAGTGCTGCTGTTCACCAGCTCGGGGGCGTCATGTAGTAAAGTGGGCATGTCTTTTAGTAAAGTGGGGGTATCTTTTATTAAAGTGGGGGTATCTTTTAGTAAAGTGGGGGTATCTTTTAGTAAAGTGGGCATGTCTTTTAGTAAAGTGGGGGTGTCTTTTAGTAAAGTGGGGGTATCTTTTAGTAAAGTGGGCATGTCTTTTTGTAAAGTGGGGGTGTCTTTTAGTAAAGTGGGGGTATCTTTTAGTAAAGTGGGCATGTCTTTTAGTAAAGTGGGCATGTCTTTTAGTAAAGTGGGGGTATCTTTTAGTAAAGTGGGGGTATCTTTTAGTAAAGTGGGCATGTCTTTTAGTAAAGTGGGGGTATCTTTTAGTAAAGTGGGCATGTCTTTTAGTAAAGTGGGGGTATCTTTTAGTAAAGTGGGCATGTCTTTTAGTAAAGTGGGGGTGTCTTTTAGTAAAGTGGGGGTATCTTTTAGTAAAGTGGGCATGTCTTTTAGTAACGTGGGCATGTCTTTTAGTAAAGTGGAGGTATCTTTTAGTAAAGTGGGGGTATCTTTAAGTAAAGTGGGGTATCTTTTAGTAAAGTGGGCATGTCTTTTTTTTCTGGTCCATTTATTGAAGGCTTCAGCAGGAACACGCCATCAGTCCTTCCTGTAAAATGTGACGTTACAAACAAACAGATGAGCTTTGGTAAAAGAGCCGACCGCAGACAATCATCTGTGATGTAAATCAACTACACATTTCACACGCATGTAGCAAACCGACAGACGTGATGTTTCGGACACATTGACTCCACACAACACAGTTTATTGCATTCACAGGAAGAAGAAACGTACAGCTGAGCCTCCGAGCAGCTCTCAGGTCTGAAGGCTTTAAAAAGCAGCTTCCGTGCTTCCAAACAGCTCAGTGACATCTGAGAGAGAAAGAAGACGTGAGTCTGTGTTCAGGACCGACGACAAAGTCAGTGTTTCCCACAGGAAGAGAACTTATCTGTGGAGGTCAGAGGTCAGAAACAACCTGAACTCATTAAAACTGATTTACTTGTCTGACAAAATGATTTTAACACAAGATCTACTTACTAGAGTCTTATCTTCAGTCACATGACAACAGGTGACAACTTCATCCACTGAAAGCTCTGGAAAAAAGCTAGTAAGTGGACTTTGTGTTAAGATTATTTCATCAAACTATTTCCAAGAATGAATTTTAACACTCAACTAGATGATTTCTGCTAAAAACAAATGAAACCAGGATGTGTAAACAAAATGCATTTATAAAATGTCTGAACTGGAGAACAATCACAGTTTGTGTTTAAAGCACTTAAAAACAAAAAGTCTTCTGTAGTAAGGGACACTTGAATGTGAGGGGGCGGCTGTGGCTCAGGAGGTAGAGCGGGTCGTCCACTAATCAGAATGCAGCTGCTCTGTTGTGGTGTCAAACATCTCATTAAACACATGAAGAGGAACCTTATTAAACTGATTATGAAGCTCCAGAGGTTTAATGATCAAAGACTGAACATGTGAACATCAGTGCAGATGTTCTATCTTGTGCTTCTTTACCTCCAGGCCGGCTTGGCGGTGTTCCTCCTCCCGGTGAACAGAGACTCGTTAGCAGCTCGCAGCTCAATTAGTCTCCTGGTGTCGTCTTCAGTCACTGTGACGACGGTTAGAAACCAGTAAAGATACAATAGTTTTAGATAAACATCAGATCAGGTCAACATGACAGAAGCAGATCGATCAATTGTTTTAGTGACATCTGCTGGTTCCAGCCTCTGAGGATTTGCTCCTTTTCTGTTTTAAATCATTATAAACTGAATATTTTTGGGTTTTAGGATGTTGGTCAGACAAAACTAAACATCTGTCGCAGATTATAACGTGATTTTCACTATTATCTGACATTTTATAGCCTGTAAATCAAGAAAATACTGCGAAGATTCATAGATAATGAAAATAAAAGTTAGTTTCAGTCCTAATTGTCTCTAAAAAATCTTCAACAACAGAACCAGTGTAGATGTTCAAGAAGAACTTGACTGATTTTTTTACTTTGATTACTTTTCCCTCAGTAGATCAATAATGAGGATCTGTGCTGCATCTTTCACCTGAATCTGATCATGTCTACACTGAGCTGTCTGATTTTACACTCAGTTGTTGTTTTTGTCCACAAAGAGTTTCAGGAGGTTTTATAGTCAAACACCTAAATAGAAAAACAGGTAAACATCTTCTTCTTAGTCCTTTTTTCAGTTGGAAACAACAAAACTGCATCACAGTCGACATGACGCCTCTCATATTAGTAATGGAGCTCTTTGCTTTAGAAAGACATTTTTTAGCATCTAACTTCATGTCGCAGTGTTTCCTCTTTATTTCTGTCACAGTGCAGCGCTGCTCTGATGGATTCATGTTTTCTAATAGTTTCAGGACATTTTAGGATGAAATCTCAGAAAAACAACCACTTTGGTGCTTGTTTCAGCTCAGTACTCGTTCTCCAAGCCCGGAGCTGAAGGTCTAACTCGGGATGCACGAATCACTCACTCACCAACGAGCTCCACGCCACAGACAGTAACCATCCATCAATTTTAATTTGTTTTAGTAGTTTACTACAACTCGATTCTGATTGATCAACCATGACATTCAACAGTGTAATATATTGACTATCACCTCTATTCAAATCACAAACATTCTCCAAGAGAAATATTTCATAGGGTTTATTTATTTGTACCAGTCAGGGCCGAGTTGTCGGCTATAATCAGTAGACGAGTGTTTGTTAAGCGGTGGGGGATTCTCCAGGCTCTGGGCAACTGACTCGGTGACTCGAGTCACTTGAAAATCCAACTCTATATAGTCAGTGACTCATAAAATGTCGAGTCAGTAAAAAGAATCGAACCGCCAATCTCATTCTCAAAGACTGAAAACCTGCTGCTTCACCCACAACACCCTGTTCAGTGAGCTTCAGCTCCTCCTATCAGGCCCACATCTTCAGGCCTCCAGCTGCAACAGTAACAGAGCGAGGAATTCCTTTATCCCATCAGCCATCGCTCTCTATAACACACAGCAGCACATAAACACTCCTGGTACTCACAGCAGTACATGTTTTAAAATGTCTGTTTTCATGTATTTATTTCTCCTTGTTTTGTGTGTTCAGTCTGTATGGATTGCTGTTTTCTTGTATCGCCACATGGTGGCGCTGTTTCCTTGTTTGTATATTTCACTTGATTTCAGAAATAAAGTGAAGGAATAAAGAAAACATAGACAATCTAAAGTAAGTAAATTTCCTGGAAAGAACCAAGTACTTTATCACTAATTTACAGGTCAAATAAAGACAGTGTTCAGTTGGTTCACTTCCAATGAATGAATTCCAGTTGCTAAGCTAGCATAAGCTAAAGTCTTTTAGTCAGTTCACAGCAGGTCAGACAAACATGCAAACATGTTTCATCTACAGAAAAACATACAATTCAACATATATGAGAATAAAGTTTCCAACAATAAATGACTGAGGAATGAATATGAACTCAGGTGGAAATGGAAATCTATAAATAGACCAAATTACACAGACAATTCTTTCCTGGAAACTTTCAACAAATTAATAAGAAATTATAAGAATAATGGAGCTTTAAAATAAAGCGTAACCAAAAACTCAGATAGCGTCCTGGTGGTCCAGTGGTTCAACAAAAACATCTAACAGATCCACAGAAACAAAACAAAGAACACAGATTCAATCAAATATGGTTCATTTATACACAAAGACAGAAAAAATAACTACAATAAAAATAGATGTTATACATGAAGCTGAAGCTTGACACAGGATAAAAACACTACAAGTTCATTATTTATTTATAATAAATACAGAATGTCCTCACAATGTTACATTTTATGGTAACGGGGAAATGCAGCTGTGCAACAGTGACGATTCTGTCAGAAGCGACAATGATGGAAGTCATGAATCAAACTTTGATCTGGCTTAATGCACGTCGTAAAGATAATGAGCATGACGAGGGTCCTCAGTTACAGCCCATTAAAACTTTGATTTACACACAATCATGTCAGCTGCATAATGAAGGATATCTCAACTTCATTACAACAGCTCAAATATTTTATAGGCTTATTTTTTATTGAGGCTCCTTCAAATAACAGCAGAGCTACAGCCTGATATTTGAGAGAGGAGGATGCACCTGAACAATATATGTTTCTATTGTTACGCTGTATTTACCTTCATGTAGAGAACACAAGTTAACTTGGGGAGTAGTTGAAAGAGGAATTGGACAGTGGAAGAGAAGATGTTCTTCATGGAGAGGGTTTGCAACATGTGTCTGTGCAATATGTGCAAGATGCAGCACTATTACAGGCTGTGAAACCATGTGGCTGAACCAAGATCATTTCACACAGTTGAGTCTAATTACCTGTTATCTTCATTAACATATAGGCTACATTTATTTCTCAGGCTTTCTTTACACTTTGTAAATATCATCTTATAATGAATTTTGGCATCATGGTTTTGTTCCATAACCTTGGTAAGTTACCTGCCTGGTTACCTGCCTATACACATAATATACCAAATTACCACTGTTTCATATTTCCAGCTGAGACTGTGAGAAAACTACAACACGTCATCATTATTTCTACTTTGCTGCTCTGACTGTGGTAAAACAGCGATGTCTCACTCTCTCCCAGGAGTAATCCTTCTCCTGCTGACAGTCACAGTAAATTCTCTTCTGCTTCATTAATTAGTTTTAGTCCTCGTTAACTCTCAGTGTGATTCTGAGATGCTTGATAAATATGGGCCCAGGGTCAGAGTCTGACTGATAACACCTGTTTTTCATCTTTTCTGCATCAAACAGCTCATGTATAACACAGCTGTAAATTGCTGATTCAACAAAATCCAGAGATAAATGTTCAGTTTGTAGTCAGTTAAGAGACTTAAGTGAAGATGACAAAATCCAGATCCAGACTCCGGTCCAAATGGATCATCAGGATCCAGCTGATCCTCTCTTAACACTCACTCCTGGATGTTCACTCACACTCTGACAGAGATCATCACTTCCATCTGATGAGAGAAGAAGAAACAACAGAGGTCATAAATCAGTGTTTAGTGAGACTCACTTCATCAGCTGTCAGTCAGTGATGCAGCACATCCAGTATAAAGAGCAGCAGGGACTTCAGTTCTGTTCAGACCAGAAGTGGAACAGCTGTGCAGCGTAGCCTGCTTCCTTTCAGCTCTCATGTTAACGTGTTGGAGTGAACACACTGAGCTCCAAGCTCACACACCTGCACAGACTTTTGCTATCGAGTCTGTTTACTCTGCAGATTTCACTCAAGTACACAGAGGAAATAAAGTGCTGAGAGTCATGAACACATCATTACTTCATTACTGCAGAAACAGAGACATTCACTCATCAGTTTACTAATGGATTTACTGTTGATACATGTGAACTGTTAGAAAAGTTGAAAGCTACAGAGTCTCTGTGGGATTTGAAGATCTTTCCTGCTGTTAAATCATCACATGACAATCAGTCAGAGCTCTCAGCTAAACAGCTGCTGTGATTCCTGGACTTCAGCAGAGGTTCTGGTCTGTGTAAAGACCACATGGTTACTAAACGTAATGATGCTTGTGTGAAATCAGAGCCAGTGATTTTTGGGCTGCAGTCAGACTGATCTTAGAGCTCTGACAAAGATGAACTGATCAATTCTTTAGTGTTGAAATGAGAGAACAAACACTTTCAGATCAGACTTGATGGTAGGACAGTTTGATGATGAGGACCACTGTCTCTATACATCTTGTAAGGCTGTCAGTTGTAATCCAGCTTTATTTCCTGCAGACATTAACACAACAACAACAGTCGTCTTCACATCAACTCAAACACATGATCACAACAAGCTTCTGGCTGATCTGATTGGCTGACTGTTCTCTCTCTCTCTGTCTTTCTGTCCAATCCTGAAGCCTGTCACCATTCTCCTCTCACAGCTTCACTGAGGAAAGCAGCGACTGAGATGGTTGAAGGTTCACCAGGAAATACTGGATCTTTGCTTTGATACTAACTGTGTTTAATACAATACTGCTGAAACCAGCACAGACTGACTCCAACTCTCCACTGACCTCAGAGTCTCCAGTCTACAGTCTGGACTCTCCTCAAGATCAGACAGCAGCTTCACATCTGAACTTCTCAGGTAGTTTCCTCCCAGATGCAGCTCTCTCAGATGGGATGAGGGGTTGGACTTCAGAGCTGAGGCCAGAGAATCACAGCTGATCCCTGATAAACTGCAGTCCCACAATCTGAATAAAGAATAAGTGACGTCACTTTAGAAAACAAAGTTCCTTTTTTAAATCATTCAATGTTTCATAATCTGTTCAGATGTGAAGAAGGTTTAGAAGCTGCTGGAACAGCCTTCAGAGGATCTGAGAGCAGCTGAAAATATACATATTTTTAAACACAAGAATGTAGAAGTTTATAAAATGGAAACTCCAAATAGCTGAACCCAACAAGATGCAGGTTAAAAACTGTCAAATACAAACAGTGAAAAAGAGCTCTCATTAATATTAATGACAACATGCTGCTACTTCAAGAAAGACGTAGTGACTTCACTTCTTAAACTCTGCAGCTCCACCAGTGACTCCATCTATACAAACTCATGTTGTGCAGCCAAACACAAGTAAAAATGCAAAAAGACTCAAACATTTTTAGGCCTACATGTGCAAAACAGTTGAGCAAGAATAATAAAAGACCTGCATCACTTGCAAGGGCTTCATCATTATGCACATTTAAAAAACATGCTGCTACTTCAAGAAAGACGTAGTGACTTCACTTCTTAAACTCTGCAGCTCCACCAGTGACTCCATCTATACAAACTCATGTTGTGCAGCCAAACACAAGTAAAAATGCAAAAAGACTCAAACATTTTTAGGCCTACATGTGCAAAACAGTTGAGCAAGAATAATAAAAGACCTGCATCACTTGCAAGGGCTTCATCATTATGCACATTTAAAAAACATAAGTGCTATCCCATAATGCAACACAGTCAGTTACATTACTGCCTTCTACTGGATTGAAAATAAGATTCAGTTCTCCTATTTAATGTAAAGGATTATATATAAAATAAAACTAATATATTTATTCCTACCCTCATCCCATTCTCTAAAATAACTTCTCAATCTAGGCTCTGAGAGAGTCTGAAAGCCTCTCAGCAGCCTCTGCACTTCCTCTCCAGTAATAATCTCTATTCTCTCAGATTTTCTTTCTGCCTCAGCGGCACAGTTAATCACCATGGACAGAAGTGCTCAGAACTTCATCTTGTCCTCACAAAAACAATATTCATTATGCTTCCTACCTGATTAGTTCTCCTTCACTTCTTGAATCTTTTCATTCCTATCTGCTTCCTCATGGTTCAGCCTTGTCTTGGACCTGATCCTCATGACTTCCATCTCTTTCTTTCTCTTTGGACAGTCTGCTTGCCTCATGTCTCCCCCCACACTGATTACACTGGGGATCTTTTTCACAGTTTCTGCTGCTGCATGTCTCATCTCCACATTAACCACATATCCCCAAATCATGTCTACACACAAGCCAGCTGTGTCCAAATTTCCAAATACGTCTGCACTGTATGGGTTTGGGAACAAACAGCCTTACTGGGTAACTGATATGATCTAAGAATACTTTGTCAGACAGGATTTCTCATTCAAAATGCAACACGCCAGGGGCCAGATGCATAAAACTCTGTGTAGATTCATGACTAAAACTGTGTGAACGCATGAAGCCACAAACATGCAGACGCATTCTTTTCAGATTTATAAAGCCGCGCATACGCATGTTTCTGTTTTATAAATCTCAATCATTGAGGAACTGGGCTCACGTGCACGAGCCTCATTTCCACTCCCACAATTAACCATAAATGGATGAAGACACACCCTGAACCAGCCGTTTTCATATCAATTGGTCACCTGCCCCATCAGTCTGTACAGCTGTCAATGAAACAAACGGGAAAGAAGAAGTGCAGTTTCACTAAATTGTGTTGCACCAGCGAGTTTCTCCACCAGCCAGAATAGCTGTGCCATTCTGTGTTTATGAATACCAGTTTACGTGCGGGAAATGGCGTGTGCGTGGTTTTTGTGCATACGTATCGTTTATGTATCTGGCCCCTGGACTTGTTTCAAACCTTTCTACGTCACTCATCCTGATCATTCAATGACTGTCAACAACTTACTGGAACTCTTCTATGAAGTGTGAAACATGACACCTGCTAACCATCTAACTCATATTTCCAACAACTTCTTCAGCTGTGTCTGTGAAATACATCCAACAATGATCAACCAATTTCTTTTAACATCAACTAAGTTGACATCGCCAAGTTTGTCCTTAATCCAACTCGCGACCTCATATTTGTTCAACAGAACTCCAAATCTGTCTGGATTTCTCTTTCTTTCTCTCTATCATCACTGTGCCTTCAAATTTCTTCTTCTTTCTTCTGTTTTCTTCCTGATTTCCTCCCACTGCTTCTTTCAAGCTCATCCACCTCAATCTTCCTTCCACCATCCTTCTATGGGACTGTCATGACTCAGGGCAGCTAATATAGCAGCTAGCATCTACCTTACTTTTAAACTTGAAATAAGATTTTTGTGCACATTGTAATAACTCGATTTCCACAAAGTAGACATTTCACATGTCACGCAGTTTTAACTGAACCATTTACAATAAGTAACCACTGCATACACACAAGACAGTGCACATGTACACATGTTCACTGAGTAAAGGTGCAAATGCAAAGTTTTCTCTGGATTTTAAGAATCGATTGTTGATCATTCAAATAAGAATTGCAATTAATCACATCTATTTTATTTATTTTTTGTCCAGCTCTAAAGTTTAGAAGACAGAAACTCCAAACACCTGAACCCAAGAAGATGCAGGTTAAAAACTGTCAAATATAAAAGACAATAAAGTTTCAGTGGTTCAGAATGAATTATCCAGTGCAGATTTTTCTTGTTATATGAAGGTTTTAAATGTGCAGATCAACATTGCTCTGACACAGTCAATGGACTAAACCACTGAAAAAGAAAATAGACTTTCCCATTAAGATCTTCATTGTGGATCAGCATAATATCAGCTTTATGTCTGCAGTTTAGTGTCACCACAACTGCCACATCATATTAATCTCAGCACAGCGGTAAGAAATGGTGTCTGACCTCGGAGTCTCCAGTCTACAGTGTGGACTGAGGACTCTGAGGTCACCTGCATTGACCCCTGTGTCCCTGTGTGTGTGTGTGTGTTCTGAAGGATCAATATCAATGATCAGACATTATTCATTAAAACACATGAAAGAACATAATAAAGAAATATTTCTCCTTCATCAAGTAAATTTGATCCATTTAAAACAGATATTAGTTGAGAGGATCTTCTGTATACAGATGTGACTCTTTACCAAAAATTATAAACATTAATTGACTTTAACAACTAACAGTGGACATTTTTTATAGTTTCTTTAAGAATCAGTCACCTTTTAACTACAGATTAAACTTTGTACAGTAAAAAATGAAAATATGGAAAAAAATAACCTTGTTTATGTATGTACATAAATTAGGTTCAGTTATGAAATATTGAGATCAACAATAGTAACAGACAGTCAATGAACTGACCTTAGAGTCTCCACTCTACAGTTTGGACTCTCCAGTCCAGCAGACAGATGTGTCACTGCTAAATCATACAGACTGTTGTAGCTCACATCCAGCTCTCTGAGATGGGAGGGGTTGGACTTCAGAGCTGAAGCCACAACTTCACAGTGAGTCTCTGAGAGTCCACAGGCACGAAATCTGTGATTACAGATAACATACATACATACAATATACACTTTAATAATAAATATAGATTCTAGGCATTTTGATCACTAAAAAAACTAAGATGTGACTAATAGCTCAGTTATCTCTGTTGGCAGAGCTGGTCGGCCATTAATCACAGGGTCGGTGGTTTGAAACTTGAGCTCCTTCTGTCCACATGTCCAAGTGTCTTTGAGCAACACACTCAATCCAAAATTGTACGTGTATGTAAAAAAATGTAATTCACTTTGGACAAAAGTGTCTGAAAATGAAAGTAATGTAAACGTGTCATGTTGTGATTTACCCTTCAAATCAAAGTTGAGTTATTCAGTAACTCTCCTCACTCTCTCTGCTGCTGCACTGCAGACTTTTTAATGGGATTCTCTGTTTTGGTTTCATCTTGCAGACAAAGGCAAAGACAATGGAGTTGCATTTATGCTTCTATAAAGTCCACAGTGATTGCTTCTTATTTGTCTTAAATGTCTCCTTGCTTTGCTCACTTGAGTCGTATCCTTGTGTCTTAATCCCTCCCACCTAAAATACAAGGGAGAGATGCAGGAAAAGATGTGAGGGAAGAAGAATCAAGGAAACATGTTTTTGGACGTCCTTTCCTTTCAGGCATCATCTGAAGTGACATCAGCTGTCAGTCTACAGGTGTTAACAGCTCTTCAGTGTCTTTTGATGTGCTGGACTTTAAATGTGATGTACTGTCTAAGTAATTAATAATGGCGTACAGTTACCACTGCCAGCACAGTGATGTAGTGATGTCCTCCAACATGACAAAAGACAACGTGAAATATCTCTGCATATTTCTCCTGAAATAAACTGTTTGACAAACATCTGCATGTTATATTGTGAACAGATCCATAAAACAGTTTGTAACTGCTCAGACACTGAATACACATTTCTACTGGCAGCAACTTTTTCTAAAATATATTTCTTATTTGCATCTGCATTCATTGATATTCTGTTTGTAAATTCATTATTTAATATTAAATGTTATGATGAGAATGTCTTATAATTTGTAGGAATAATTTAACATTGTAGCTTATGTTTTAAGGACAGGAAATATGTAAATATATCTTACATCAATGTTTACTTTCTACCTTGTCACAGTCTGGCTCTATGTATCTTCCTCTCAGCTCTGAGTGAGTCTGGCTCTACTGAGTTCACGTCTCATTCACACCAACTTTCTTCCTCACTGCTTTATATGACTATCTAGTCATGTACAGTGCTGGTTATGGAGCGGCTTATTTAGTGTTGGCTTAGTTACTCTTCATCTAGACATCACTCTCTTAGGTTGTATTTATCCATCATCATTTATGTGTTACACTTCTGTTATCCAGTCATTTTGTTCATGTAATTTTACTCATTCATACAATGAGTTGCCAGTTTTTATGACACCATGACACCTGCTAACCATCTAACTGATATTTCCAACAACTTCTTCAGCTCTGTCTGTGAAACACATCCAACAATGATCATTCCATTTCTTTTAACATCAAATAAGTTGACATCGCCAAGTTTGTCCACAGTGTACATGTACACATGTTCACTGAGTAAAGGTGCAAATCTAAGAAAGTAAGAAATGGTGTCTGACCTCAGAGTCTCCAGTGTACAGTGTGGACTGAAGACTCTGAAGTCACCTGCATTCATCTCTGTGTCCCTGTGTGTGTGAGTGTGTGTGTGTGTGTGTGTGTGTGTGTGTGTGTGTGTGTTCTGAAGGATAAATATCAATGATCAGACATTATTCATTAAAACACATTAAAGTGTATAATAAAGATAATAACGAAATATTTCTCCTTTATCAAGTAAATTTGATCGATTTAAAACAGATATTAGTTGAGAGGATCTTCTGAGTACACATGTGACTCTTTACCAAAAATTATAAACATTAATTGACTTTAACAACTAACAGGGGACATTTTCTATAGTTTCTTTAAGAATCAGTCATCTTTTAACTACAGATTAAACTTTGTACAGTAAAAAAATGAAAATATGGATAAAAAATAACTTCATGGATGTAAGTTATGTATGTACATAAATTAGGTTCAGTTGTTAAACATTAAGATCAACAACAGTAACAGACAGTCAGTGAACTGACCTCAGAGTCTCCAGTCTACAGTTTGGACTCTCCAGTCCAGCAGACAGATGCTTCATTGCTGAGACAGACAGCCTGTTCGAGCTCAAGTTCAGCTCTCTGAGATGGGAGGGGTTGGACTTCAGAGCTGAAGCCACAACTTCACAGTGAGTCTCTGAGAGTTCACATCCATCAAGTCTGTAATGCAGATAACATACACTTTAATAATAAATATAGATTCTAGTTGTTGTCATATGTGGGGGACATATCAAAAACTCAAGACAGATACTCATCGGCTAGACATTTCTCCGTTCTCTGTTAAACAGCTGCTGAGATTGACACTAAAATGAGTATTACTGGTCCACCTTAAAAGTTAGTCCACCTGAAGTGAGCCTGGTCAAGTTAAGCTAACACGTTGTTGCTAACTTAGGGGCTAACCCCCTTCAATAGGTGTGTATTTTCTTTGTCTTGAGGAGCTGCAGCATTTATTAAGCGACAAACAGTCTGTACTGTACATTTACTGCCAGATTTACAACTTACTGCTAAACTCCGCTTGTGTTCACGTCATGTTTCTGCCACTCACCCTCTGTGCTCGCGCAACTACACGTGCACATTTACACACACATACCCACATACATACGCACTGCCTTATTCCCTAACGGAGCTATGCTACTCTTGTACCTTTCACGTAGATGTCCTTTGAAGAACGAAGAGAGGGAGGATGACTAAAGAAAATCCACAATAATGTAGGATGTTGCACAGTGTGTGAGTGAAAATCATTAGTAGCTTGTTGATATTAATGATCATCTGAAATTTTAGCAGCAGCGCTCGTAATTTAGCAGCAGTGCACCACCACTGCTAAATGAATAGAAGCGTCTAAAAATGAAAGTAATGTAAAACTGTCATGTTGTGATTTACCCTTTAGTGATGGGTGGACAGATTCTTTTCACAGTTTCGGTTCCTTCGAGTTGATACATGTAAATGTATCGAACCTTTCGAGTTTTGATACTTTTTGCAAAATGTGCTGTCAGTTTCTCTGTGACACTCAGTTATAGTACAGGCACATTCGACAGCTAGTGGTGCCTGCCCCACAAAATTTCTCTTCAATGCATTATCAGTCATCATGTATAAGTTTACATTAATAAAGATAAAATATTAATTTAAATGCATTGATTCAGCATCCCACTTGTATATAGGTGGGCTCATTCATACAATGAGTTGCCACTTTTTATGACACCGTGCTTTCTCTGGATTTCATGAATTGATTATTGATCATTCAAATAAGAATTTCAATTAATCAGAACTACTTTATTTATTTTTTATCCAGCCCTAAAGTTTAGAAGACGGAAACTCCAAACACCTGAGCCCAACAGGATGCAGGTTAAAAACTGTCAAATATTAAAGACAAAAAAGTTTCAGTGGTTCAGAGTGAATTATCCAGTGTAGATTTTTCTTGTTATATGAAGGTTTTAAATGTGCAGCTCAACATTGCTCTGACACAGTCAATGGACTAAACCACTGAAGAAGAAAATAGACTTTCCCATTGATATCTTCAGTGTGGATCAGCATAATATCAGCTTTATGTCTGCAGTTTAGTGTCACCACAACTGTCACATCATATTAATCTCAGCACAGCAGTAAGAAATGGTGTCTGACCTCAGAGTCTCCAGTCTACAATGTGGACTGAAGACTCTGAGGTCACCTGCATTGATCTCTGTGTCCCTGTCTGTGTGTGTGTGTGTGTGTGTGTGTGTGTGTGTGTGTGTGTGTGTGTGTATGTTTTCTGAAGTATCAATATCAATGATCAGACATTATTCATTAAAACACATTAAAGAATATAATAAAGAAATATTTGTCCTTCATCAAGTAAATTTGATCCATTTAAAACAGATATTAGTTGAGAGGATCATCTGTATACAGATGTGACTCTTTACCAAAAATTATAAACATTAATTGACTTTAACAACTAACAGTGGACATTTTCTATAGTTTCTTTAAGAATCAGTCATCTTTTATAACTACAGACTAAACTTTGTATGGTAAAAAAATGAAAATATGGAAAAAAAATAACTTCATGGATGTAAGTTATGTATGTACATAAATTAGGTTCAGTTGTTAAATATTGAGATCAACAATGGTAAAAGACAGTCAATGCACTGACCTCAGAGTCTCCAGTCTACAGTTTGGACTCTCCAGTCCAGCAGACAGATGCTTCACTGCTGAGACAGACAGACTGTTGTAACTCAGATCAAGCTCTCTGAGATGGGAGGGGTTGGACTTCAGAGCTGAAGTCACAACTTCACAGTTAGTCTTGGAGAGTCCACATCCATCAAGTCTGTAATGCAGATAACATACATATAATATTCACTTTAATAATAAATGTAGATTCTAGGCATTTTGATCACTAAACAAACTAAGATGTGATGAATAGCTCAGTTATCTCTATTGGCAGAGCTGGTCGGCCATTAATCACAGGGTTGGTGGTTTGAAACTTGAGCTCCTTCTGTCCACATATCCAAGTGTCTTTGAGCAACACTCTCAATCTCAAATTGTACATGTATGTAAAAAAATGTAAGTCACTTTGGACAAAAGCGTCTGAAAATGAAAGTAAACCTGTAACCATGTAAACCTCATGTTATGATTTACCCTTCAAATCAAAGTTGAGTTATTCAGTAACTCTTCTCACTCTCTCTGCGAATGGGATTCTCTGTTTTGGTTTCATCTTGCAGACAAAGGCAAAGAAAATAGAGTTGCATTTATTCCTCTATAAAATCCACAGTGATTGCTTCTTATTTGTCTTAAATGTCTCCTTGCTTTGCTCACTTGAGTCGTATCCTTGTGTCTTAGTCCCTCCCACCTAAGATACAAGGGAGAGATGCAGGAAAAGATGTGAGGGAAGAAGAATCAAGGAAACATGTTTTTGGACGTCCTGTCCTTTCAGGCGTCATCTGAAGTGACATCAGCTGTCAGTCTACAGGTGTTAACAGCTCTTCAGTATCTTTTGATGTGCTGGAGTTCAAAATGTGATGTACTGTCTAAAAAATTAATAATGGCGTACAGTTACTACTGCCAGCACAGTGATGTAGTGATGTCCTCCAACATGACAAAAGACAACATGAAACATCTCTGCATGTTTCTCCTGAAATAAACTTTGACAAACATCTGCATGTTATATTGTGAACAGATCCATCAAACAGTTTGTAACTGCTTAGACACTGAATACACATCTCTACTGGCAGCAACTTTTTCTAAAATATATTTCTTATTTGCATCTGCATTCATTGATATTCTGTTTGTAAATTCATTATTTAATAATTCATGTTATGATGAGAATGTCTCGTAATTTGTAGGAATAATTTAACATTGTAGCTTATATGTTTTAAGGAAAGAGGAAATATGTAAATATATCTTACATCAATGTTTACTTTCTACCTTGTCACAGTCTGGCTCTATGTATCTTCCTCTCAGCTCTGAGTGAGTCTGGCTCTACTAAGTTCACGTCTCACTCACACCAACTTTCTTCCTCACTGCTTTATGTAACTATCTAGTCATGTACAGTGCTGGTTATGGAGTGGCTTGTTTAGTGTTGGCTTAGTTACTCTTCATCTAGAAATCACTCTCTTAGGTTGTATATATCTACGATCATTTATATGTTACACTTCTGTTATCCAGTCCTTTTGCTCATGTAATTTTACTCATTCATACCATGAGTTGCCAGTTTTTATGACACCATGACACCTGCTAACCATCTAACTCATATTTACAACTTCTTCAGCTCTGTCTATGAAACACATCCAACAATGATCAGTCCATTTCTTTTAACATCAATTAAGTTGACATCGCCAAGTTTCTCCTTAATACAACTTGTGACTTGAATTTTTGTTCAACAGAACTCCAAATCTGTCCTTGTTCCCAGTCAGTTTTATTCCAGCCAAGTGGATTTCTCTTTCTTTCTCTCTATCATCACTGCAACTTCAAATTTCTTCTTCTTTCTTCTGTTTTCTTCCTGGTTTCTTCCCGCTGTCTCTTTCAAGCTCGTCCACCTCAATCTTCCTTCCGCTGTGCTTCTATGGGACTGTCATGACTCAGGGCAGCTATATAGCAGCTAGCATCTACGTTACTTTTAAACTTGAAATAAGATATTTGTGCACATTGTAATAACTCGATTTCCACAAGGTAGACGTTTTATACGTCACGCAGTTCTAACTGAACCATTTACAATAAGTGACCATTGCATACACACAACACAGTGTACATGTACACATGTTCACTGAGTAAAGGTGCAAATGCAAAGTTTTCTCTGGATTTTAAGAATCGATTGTTGATCATTCAAATAAGAATTGCAATTAATCACATCTATTTTATTTATTTTTTGTCCAGCTCTAAAGTTTAGAAGACAGAAACTCCAAACACCTGAACCCAACAGGATGCAGGTTAAAAACTGTTAAATATAAAAGACAAAAAAAGTTTCAGAAGTTCAGAGTGAATTATCCAGTGCAGATTTTTCTTGTTATATGAAGGTTTTAAATGTGCAGCTCAGCATTGCTCTAACACAGTCAATGGACTAAACCACTGAAGAAGAAAATAGACTTTCCCATTAAGATCCTCAGTGTGGATCAGCATAATATCAGCTTTATGTCTGCAGTTTAGTGTCACCACAACTGTCACATCAAATTAATCTCAGCACAGCAGTAAGAAATGGTGTCTGACCTCAGAGTCTCCAGTCTACAGTGTGGACTGAAGACTCTGAGGACACCTGCATTGATCTCTGTGTCCTTGTCTGTGTGTGTGTGTGTGTGTTCTGAAGGATCAATATCAATGATCAGACATTATTCATTAAAACACATTAAAGAATATAATAAAAAAATATTTCTCCTTCATCAAGAAAACTTGATCCATTTAAAACAGATATTAGTTGAGAGGATCTTCTGTATACAGATGTGACTCTTTACCAAAAATTATGAACATTAATTGACTGAACAACTAACAGTGGACATTTTCTACAGTTTCTTTAAGAATCAGTCATCTTTTATAACTACAGACTAAACTTTGCACAGTAAAAAAAATGAAAATATGGGAAAAAATAACTTCATGGATGTAAGTTATGTATGTACATAAATTAGGTTCAGTTGTTAAACATTAAGATCAACAACAGTAACAGACAGTCAGTGAACTGACCTCAGAGTCTCCACTCTACAGTTTGGACTCTCCAGTCCAGCAGACAGATGCTTCACTGCTGAGACAGACAGCCTGTTGTCAGTCAAGTCCAGCTCTCTGAGATGGGAGGGGTTGGACTTCAGAGCTGAAGCCACAACTTCACAGTGAGTCTCTGAGAGTCCACATCCAACAAGTCTGTAATGCAGATAACATACATACAATATACACTTTAATGATAAATATAGATTCTAGGCATTTTGATCACTAAACAAACTAAGATGTGATGAATAGCTCAGTTATCTCTATTGGCAGAGCTGGTCGGCCATTAATCACAAGGTTGGTGGTTTGAAACTTGAGCTCCTTCTGTCCACATGTCCAAGTGTCTTTGAGCAACACACTCAATCCAAAATTGTACGTGTATGTAAAAAAATGTAAGTCACTTTGGACAAAAGCGTCTGAAAATGAAAGCAATATAAACGTGTCATGTTGTGATTTACCCTTCAAATCAAAGTTGAGTTATTCAGTAACTCTCCTCACTCTCTCTGCTGCTGCACTGCAGACTTTTTAATGGGATTCTCTGTTTTGGTTTCATCTTGCAGACAAAGGCAAAGACAATGGAGTTGCATTTATGCTTCTATAAAGTCCACAGTGATTGCTTCTTATTTGTCTTAAATGTCTCCTTGCTTTGCTCACTTGAGTCGTATCCTTGTGTCTTAGTCCCTCCTACCTAAGATACAAGGGAGAGATGCAGGAAAAGATGTGAGGAAAGAAGAATCAAGGAAACATGTTTTTGGACGTCCTTTCCTTTCAGGCGTCATCTGAAGTGACGTCAGCTGTCAGTCTACAGGTGTTAACAGCTCTTCAGTGTCTTTTGATGTGCTGGAGTTTAAATGTGATGTACTGTCTAAAAAATTAATAATGGCGCACAGTTACCACTGCCAGCACAGTGATGTAGTGATGTCCTCCAACATGACAAAAGACGACATGAAATATCTCTGCATGTTTCTCCTAAAAAAAAAGTCTTTGACAAACATCTGCATGTTATATTGTGAACAGTTCCATCAAACAGTTTGTAACCTCAGACACTGAATACACATTTCTACTGGCAGCAACTTTTTCTAAAATATATTTGTTATTTGCATATGCATTCATTAATATTCTGTTTGTAAATTCATTATTTAATAATTCATGTTATGATGAGAATGTCTTATAATTTGTAGGAATAATTTAAACTTGTAGCTTATTTGTTTTAAGGAAAGGGAAAGTATGTAAATACATCTGAAATCAATGTTTACTTTCTACCTTGTCACAGTCTGGCTCTATGCATCTTCCTCTCAGCTCTGAGTGAGTCTGGCTCTACTGAGTTCACGTCTCACTCACACCAACTTTCTTCCTCACTGCTTTATGTGACTATCTAGTCATGTACAGTGCTGGTTATGGAGCGGCTTGTTTAGTGTTGGCTTAGTTACTCTTCATCTAGACATCACTCTCTTAGGTTGTATTTATCCATCATCATTTATGTGTTACACTTCTGTTATCCAGTCCTTTTGCTCATGTAATTTTACTCATTCATACGATGAGTTGCCAGTTTTTATGAGCATCTTATTACACCATAGTAGTGATGTATGTATATAGTTTGTGTTCAACATCAGATGTACTATGCCACTCCCGTCTGCCCTGCTATCACTGCAATCACCTCATTCCCCTCACCTGAGCTTCCCACCCATCTCCCTACACACAAACTATCAGGAGACAGTTTCACCTTTCTCACTGCTGTTATATAGGAGCATGTGTTTAGTTTAAGGAATTGTTATGAGGAAAATGTAATCTGAGACACTACTGCATTTTATTTTATAGAAACATTATCTGTCTCATTGTGTTTTTTGTGTTTTTGGTTTTCTGTTTGCTCTGTGTTTCCGTCCTGTGTTCATGTACTCCTACCCAGCCTGCTTTTCCCTCCTCACTTTCCCTCCACACCTGCTCTACATAAGCCTCGTTAGTCCTGCCCACTGAGATAGTCTGTGTGCATACTAACTTCCACACCAGGTGCTCAAGCTGTAAAGACTGATAATTACACCTTGAGGTGGACGGGCAGTCCACGCCTTTACTTGAAGAGTTTACCAACTTTTATGTAAACAGTGTCACGGCTCTTGTCAATCAGATGTAATTGTCTTTTTAATATCAGACACTACTTTGTATTTGCTGCTCCACCTGAATCTCATCCCCTCTTCAGTTTCGTTTGTATTTAAGTCTTGGTTTTCAGTTCAGTCTTGTTGGATCCTTTGTTCTGTGTTCAGTTCAGTTTTGTTCTGAAGTTCCTGTTGCC
Source organism: Thunnus maccoyii (assembly GCF_910596095.1). Lineage (NCBI taxonomy): Eukaryota > Metazoa > Chordata > Actinopteri > Scombriformes > Scombridae > Thunnus > Thunnus maccoyii. Next base: position 1,208,039 of record NC_056537.1, read on the forward strand.
TGCAGTCTCCTGTGTTTGGGTCCACCTGCTCTGCTCTTCACAACATACCTGACGCACAGGGATTTTCAGCCTCACAGAAACTGATATTTAATTAAAATGTGTTTTCTGCTGACAGACAGCAGACTCACCTTTCCTCCCTTACTATATCATCCATGACACAGGGTAAATGAGGAGAATGAATAAAAAAATAAAAATCTTTCTAGGGAATGATGGAAGTTGTTTTATGCTTCCTTTATTAATCAGGCCTACAGTGAAAATTTTAAATAGATCAGAAAACAAATCAAATCTAAACTTGGGAATGATCTTACACCTGAGTTGGTTCTGTTATTTGTCTTGATATAAAACTGAGATGTTAGTGATGTAATATCAGATCAGTCCGATCAGCTGCTGCGTCTAATCACTACAAATTTTTAAATAAAGGGTTGTGTCAGTTTGATAAACGATGAAGGATGATCTTGTGTACTGTTTACTCCCCCCTTCGGGCAGCCTCCTCTCTCCTCCAAACAGAAATAAGCAAATTCAAACATCCTTCATGATGAGACCAATTTCCAGATCAATATCCGGGTCACCCGAGGAGAAAGAAGACATAAAAAAAGATCATGAGAAGCACTCATCATATCAGAGTGTCTCCACAAAGTTCAAATGAAATTGTCTTGTTCATATGACCTCAGCAGCTCTAAACTGAGTCTCTTCAATTATCACCGTGCACTCACAGCAATTAAGTGTTATCAGCAGGAAGAGCTTTGTAGACTTTTTATGCCCTGGGTTTCGCCTCTCAGGCTTCATACAAGCTGGTAGCTGCAGCAGATCACAGATATTACATGTATGTGTCTGTATATAAAAATAAACGGACACATTAACGAAAGGTACAGCAGGTACTGTCCACTGGAAAATACTGTTGTCTGTTGTGATGAAATAATGACTCTTTAAACATTTTCAACAAAATCTTGAAACCTGAAGGTATTCTGCTGGATTTGTTTTAAACCCAAAGGAAGAAAACTAGAAGGTGAACAATAAACTGTAAAATCATTATAAATAAACAGAATAACTGTTTACTAATGTGAGGTATAAACACACCAATAATAATAAGATTTTCTTGCTCTCATAGCATTTGAACATGTGAAGAACATTTGAAGTGAAGCACTATAAGTCAGAGTCGTCGTGTTCACATCCACAAACCCTCAGTGGGATAGGTGCTTGATACAAAATCTATTCAACTGGGATACAAGGAGAACTCACACACTGGAATCACTGCTCCATTTAAATTTACTGGTAACATTTCAACTGATTACAGGTCTTCCTCAGACAAATACCCACAGGAGGGAAATGAAGGATATTTATATCAAAATGACCAGTGACATAATCAATGTGTCAAGATATCCTCATCACTATGAAAATAAAAACATTAATGTGAATAGAAATGTTTTCCTTGTGATGAGGATATCTTGACACATGTGAATGTGCTTGCAGGTACTCCTTGTAGTGAAGCACTACTCATGTATAACTTTGGCAACAAGCAGGTGTAACACCTGTTTAACACTTTGATAGTGTGCATGTGTGAATCTTTTGTGTAATACTGATGGAAGCTTTATAATGTTGATAATCACATCTGGACTTACCGAGCCTTTCTGCAGTTCCTCACAGCTGGGATCAGTCTCAGTTGTCCCTCCCGTGATGTGTTGTACTTCTTCAGGTCCAACTCATCCAGAACCTCCTCTGACATCTGCAGCATGTAGGCCAGAGCTGAGCAGTGGATCTCAGGGAGATACTTTGATCTGTTCTTTGACTTCAGGAACTCTTGAATCTCCTCATGTACCGAGCGGTCATTCATCTCCATTAGACAGTGGAAGATGTTGATGCTTCTGTCAGGAGAGATTCTTTCGGTATTCATCACTTTCAGGTTGTTGATGGTTCTCTGGATGATTTCTGGACTGTTCTTTGTCTGACCCAGCAGGCCTCCTAAGAGACTCTGGTTGGACTTCAGAGAGAGGCCATGAAGGAATCGAACAAACAGGTCCAGGTGGCCATTTTCACTGTTCAGAGATTTCTCCATGGCTCTCTTCAGGAAGTCATCCAGAGATGAGTAACTGTGTTTTTTTCCTAGGAAGTCCTCCAGTACCTCTGTCTTCCTGTTGGTGTAACAGTGGTACATGTAGACTGCAGCCAAAAACTCCTGAACGCTCAGATGAACAAAGCAGTAGACTGTTTTCTGGAAGATCACACTCTCTCTTTTGAAGATCTCTGTACAAACTCCTGATAACACCGAGGCCTCTGTGACATCAAGACCACACTGCTCCAGGTCTTCTTGGTAGAACATGACATTTCCTTTCTCCAGATGTTCAAACGCCAGCCTCCCCAGCTTCAGAAGAAGTTCCCTGTCAGCTTCCATCAGCTCCTGTGCACTTGTCTCATGTCCTTCATCGTACTTGTGCTTCTTCCTCTTTGTCTGAACCAGCAGGAAGTGTGAGTACATGTCAGTCAGGGTCTTGGGCAGCTCTCCTCTCTGGTCTGTAGTCAACATGTGCTCCAGAACTGTAGCAGTGATCCAGCAGAAGACTGGGATGAGACACATGATGTGGAGGCTCCTGGATGTCTTGATGTGTGAGATGATTCTGCTGGACAGCTCTTCATCACTGAATCTCCTCCTGAAGTACTCCTCCTTCTGGGCGTCAGTGAAGCCTCGTACTTCTGTTACCCTGTCAACACATGTAGGAGGGATCTGATTGGCTGCTGCAGGTCGGGAAGTTATCCAGACGAGAGCCGAGGGAAGCAGCTTCCCCTCGATGAGGTTTGTCAACAGCACGTTGACTGATGACTTCTGTGTGACATCAGACACGACCTTCCTGTTCTTGAAATCCAGTGAAAGTCTGCTTTCATCCAGGCCGTCAAAGATGAACAAAACTTTCCAGACAGCGAGCTTCTCTGCTGTGACCTTCTGTAATGTTGGATGGAAATCATGGATCAGCATGAGCAGACTGTACTGCTCATCTTTGATCAAGTTCAGCTCCCTGAACAAAAGCGGAATCACCAGACTGACATCTTGGTTTTCCGAGCCCTCTGCCCAGTCCAGAGTGAACTTCTGCACTGAGAAGGTTTTTCCAACGCCACCGACACCGTTCGTCAGAACAACTCTGATGTGTTTCTCTTGGTCAGGTGAGGATTTAATGGAAATGGAATTTAATGGAAAATGTAAACATTTGCATTTCTTTTTGTATTTCTTTTTGGGTGTTAAGAATTTAAATATGTCATGGCACTTGATTGGAGTGTCATGGAGGGTCTCCATCTTGGAAGGTGCTTTAAATTGCCTCACCTCATGTTGGGTATTAACGTCTTCACTCTGTCCCTCTGTGATGTAGAGCTCAGTGTAGATCCTGTTGAGGAGGGTTTCACTTCCTGCTTCATCAGTTCCTTCAGTCACACATTCACATCTCCTTCTCAGACTGTTCTTATGTTCATCTAAAACCTCCTGCAGACCACTTTCTGCTGAAAGAGAAGAAAAAAATGTATAATTAAAAAGAAATATGTCTGACTGTGTTAATTTTCAGCAGGATAGAGGAGGTAGATTCATGTCCTGTTTTCAGAGATGATGACATCAGCAGACAGATCTTAAGTCTTACTTTGTACAGTGCTGGTCTGACTGTCTGTCTGCAGTCCAGGTCTTGTTCTGGATCTTTTTCCACACTGGGGACAGGAGGAGTCTCCTGATGGAGCAGACTGGTCCCAGTATGAGGTGATGCACTGTCTGCAGAACCAGTGTCCACAGCTGGTAGAGACTGGATCCTTCAGGACGTCCTGACACAAAGAACAGCAGGACAGCCGCTCCTCCACAAAAACACCCCTCCTCTTCCTCTCTCTGTTGACATGAACACATTCTTTATTACACATGACATTAGTGGTGGCCAACCGACAGCTCACAAGTTGATGCAGCTCTTTCCCTACATAAACAGTCCAGACTGTCAGTATTTGGACATTTACACAGTGTTTTGTTCTTCAGGCTCTGAGCTTCAGCACATTTGATTTAAATAAAATAATATATAATATAATTACAAGGGTTCAGAAGTAATAAGACAGACACAACAATGCGCCAGCAAAGGCAGAGAAGAAGAAGAAGAGTGCAAACTAGTAAACATGGATGTAAACAATGCAGGATTTAAAATACTAGCTTCAAAAATCGACTTTGCAAATGTTTCATGAGGAGGGAAATGGATTTGACATATTTGTTAGACCACAAGGATTCACACAATGTGTTTTGGTCAGTAAGAAAAGTCCACTTGTGAAAAATAACAGACTGCTGCTCTTTTGTCTTGTGTTGTGGTGCTGAACAGAGAGCTCTGCTAAATATCTTCATAATGCATCTTTTCATCTGTGTTTCCCTCTCTCACTGTTTCTGCTATAATCTCTCTCCCTCTGTCAGTGTGATACAACAGTTTTACACATTTGACTTTTCCCAAACGTTAAATGTCAGACTCAGTTTCCTCTGCTGCAGTGGTCAGTCTTCAGTGAGAAATCAGCTGCAGCAGGCTGTTTGTATACATTTCCATTACTTCCTCCCATATTTTGTGTCTTTGAACAGGAACACGTTAAGACACATTCTGTATTGCAGGAGACCAAACACTCAATTTTCTTCCATTTTACCTGCACAAAACCCCGGTGCAGTCCTTTAGTAAATAAGGAGACACAATGTGACTTGTTAGTAAATCCTTAGTAAATATCACCCTGGGTTACCTGCTACTACTTTAGATTGTTAGACTGGAAAATCAAATAGCAATAGCAGCCCTGTCTCTGTCTCTATTTAACATGTACATGAAGATCTGTTCTAGATTACAGCTGAATGGAAGGTAGTTCATTATTTCTTTCCACTGTGTTTCCTTCATATCTACACTACAACCTTAATGAAACCATCTCACTGAATCATCTTCCGGTCAGTTTACAGTAGAAACAGTCTCTTACTTTGTGTCTGAGGGTCCAGGTTCATTACTGAAGTTTGGAGGATAATCTTTAGACCAGTCACTCTTCATAGACAGACAGCTGGATATCAGAGACTCTGCTCTCTGTCTGTGCTGCTGACCTCTGGAAACAACAAATGTTTTACATACATCATTACTTCTGGTAAAGAGCAGATATAAACACATGTAACATGTCATATTATCACTATTTAGTTTTTTTTATTTGTATCTACAGCTGAAAACAGATGTGAGAGTAAAACATTTTAACTTCATGTGTAAACACTGAATTTGTCTCCTGTAAACTCAGTTTGTTTGTAGAGTCTGATGCCTGCATGTAGTTTGTATCATTTACAGACATTTTCATGAGCTGCAGCTTTTTTAAACACATCAGCTGCCACTTTATATTTAGATGAATAAACCTGCTGCAGAAGAGCACTAATAACTGATGGAGATGCTTGTAGTAGAGTCTGGGTTTGTTTTTAAATGACATTTCAACACTGAATCATCTTCAGGTCAGTTTACAGTAGAAACAGTCTCTTACTTTGTGTCTGAGGGTCCAGGTTCATTACTGAAGTTTGGAGGATAATCTTTAGACCGGTCACTCTTCATAGACAGACAGCTGGATATCAGAGACTCTGCTCCGTCCTCCTCTTCCTCCAAATCCTTCATCTTCTGGAGTCTGAGAGGTAAACCAGTAACACTGGAGACACACACACATACACAGTATAATAAACCCAGTCCTTCCTCTCAACTTAGTAGCTTCTTATTAGTTTACATGACTTTAACTACAACCATGTGTTTTCCAGCCATCACAAAGATAAACTTTGACTCTGCTTTAAATCCAACAGACTTCAGATAAACATCTGTGTGGTTCTTAACTGTGACTTCTCTCTATTTTAACTGCAGCAGTGTGTCACGTTACATCACTGTGAGGACGCAGAAACCAGCAAAAGAACAAAGAAAACAATGTTTGAAGACATCAACACTGTGATTTCATATTTTTCTGACACAGCCTAATCAACTAAACAATTAATCAGTAAAATAATCAGCAGATTGATCAATAATGACATTAATCATTATTTGCAGCCCTGATATTAACACTCACCCTGCCTCAGACTGTTTTCCTTCTGCTCTGTTGACTTTAAAATGGAGTCTGACTGAATACTTTCACTTTCAGGGTTCCTCCCTTCTTCCTCTGCACTGGAAGTCACGTGTGTGTGTGTGTGTGTGTGTGTGTGTGTGTGTGTGTGTGTGAGTGACTGACTTCCTCATTGTACTAAAAACAGTTATTTTCTGGGGTTTATTCCAGAAAGCAGGTTGAACAAACTCTGAGTCTAATGTAACAGGGTCAAAAATGCCTTTTGCATGTTTTTATTTGTATGATGTTATTTCACTTTGCATGTTGTTGGTTGACGCTTTTACTTGTTTTGCTGTGTAACTTTTTTATTCTTGATCATTTGGTGTGTTTTGAATGTGTTTATGTGTGTTTTAAGTATTGATTATTTTGCATGATGAACTGGGCAATAATGATACTGGGAGAGACACATCTCCAATCATCTCACTAATTGCAGAATGAGCGACAAGCTGAGGAACCGGAGGAACCGGAAAACACGAGCAGACGGCCCGGTTCGTAGAAAGAACCCAGAGACAGAGTCCGGAGCGGTTCGACACGACAGACAGCCACCAGCCAGCGACCCCGGAGTTACCGTGGGACTACATGCAGCAGCCAGTGTCCGGTTCACTCGGGGTGCTTTTCATTACGCTGACGTGTCTCCTCGCTTCCGTCTCTCACGCCTCTTCCTCGAGCCTTAGCTCCTCCCAGCGAGGATGGAGGAATTTAATTTATCAAACGGCGTCATTTTGAGGAGACGACAAGTTGTTATTACTCACTTAGCTTTAAATGTCAATTATGAATAAGTCAGCAATAGAAATGACTAAGTAACAGTTTAAAGTTTAAAGTTTGTAATTAAAATTCATATACAATTAATGAACACTTTGCGGTGTTACTTAATACTTTCTACATATTGATAGCTGGAAGGAAAACAGCTGATAACTGCTCCAATGAATCAACATCATCATCATCATCATCATCATCTGGCTGTCACAGAATAAGACACAAATAGACAATTTAAATCTGTTAATTACTGAAGGAACAGAACCGATATAAAGGAACAATAGAAACAGCTGCAGCCTGCAGAATATGTTTAAATAAAATGTTGCTTATTTAGTTTGTGAAAGTCTGACGTGCTTTTCAGGTTCAGGATGATTTTATAGGAGACGCAGCGTCATGTTTTTCTGAAGGAACTGAGACGCACTGAAACGGAGAAAAGGCTCATGAAGAAAAATAGTAGAATGTTTTTATGATTCAGTCATCTTTATTTTATAAATAAATAGGCTATGATCAGCTGCTGTTGATGCTTTCTGTAATTAAGTGACTGTTGCATGTCATTGCAGCCCCGAGCCAGTAGGGGGCTCTGGTTCCACTTGCCATTAAGGGGGATTATGTACAGTCTTACGCAGAATGTTATGGCAGTAACCAAGAGAAGTCGTACCCTCATGTTGGTCATGTTATAATGTGGTTATGGCCGTTACTACATTAAAGCCAGCTCAGCTGAAGACAAGTGTCGCATCTGATGACGTGTACCCTAAGATATCACACTTTCATTCCTTCTCCACAGGTAGTTTTCCTGATCTGCTGTATTACAACAGCCCGACTGTTTACTGTCCCATCAGATCAGCTGATCAATCAATACACACTCTTTGGATCAAAGGGGTGTTGCTGTCCGTTAAAACACTTCCGCATAGGATACACCTGTGTTTACTCGCTCTACTCTCCTCCTGGAGCCTCCTCTCTCCTTGCTCCTCGTCTCCTCCAGGTGCATTTAAGGGATCGGAAGATCCTCCATGACGGCGGAGGGAGATCGGTTTCAGGCTCACGGAGGAGAGAGGACGCGAGGAAGCAGAGAATTAGCGTATTGAAAAGCAGCCTCAGGTCTGGGTCAGCAGTTGGTCAGCTGTCGCCCAGAAAACCGCGAGTATCCTCCCAGAGAGGCAGACGGGGAGGACTGTAACTGAAGACAGGAGTGTTCGGCCCGCAGTGGGGAACTCTCTACCCGCTCTGGTGTCTCTGCTCGTCCGCAGATCCCACGGAGTTGATGTGAGAGGAGGCGGGAACTCGGAGTTAATAAAAGTAGTAAGAGCTTACTATAAACATTATTAACAAATGACTAATTATCTCCATATATTTGTACATCAGACACTGAGACAGTTTTTGCTAAATAAGCTTTATTGAATAAAATATGACAGATGACAGCGGTGAGTTTACTTATATTTTGTCTGTTTCATGACGTCTTTCCCTGAATTCTTACATATAAAAGCAATGTCAAAGTTGTCCAGCAGATGTCGCCATTTTGACCATCAAATGCTTTGAAACTGAAGCATTTTCAATACAACTGCTTCATATTGATTCACTGCTTCAGAAAGCTTCTTTTGTCCCATAACTACAGTAAATATTATCAGCTGTACTCACTAGTGTTTGGCAGAGACTCTGCTGTGTGTGAGAAAGTCCTGATGATACAAGTTTATTTTTTCTTCTCAGAGAAACAGGTTTGTCCTGACTGCAGCTCTGTGAGTGTGTGATGTTGAGAAGAATGTTTTTAATTGCTGATAATGAAACAGCTACAGCAGATCAGTTCCAGCTCAGATGAACAGCTGGAGGTCGACTGATTAACCAGATCAAACTAGTTTTCAGTGTCACATTAAAGTGTTGAAAATCAAAATATTCCCTGTCAGCAGTAGAGCCTTTAAACTGGGATTCATTTTCTTCAGTAAAAACTGAGTTTGAAGAATCACTTTGGATGCTGAGAACAGACATTTGGGATTAATCAATACTAAAAATAATTCTTAGTTGCAGCCATGAATCATTTTCAATAACTCTTTACTGAATGACATGATGGACTTTCATACTTCCACTCCACTACATTTCAGAGGGAAATATTGTACTTTCTACTCCACTACATTTATTTGACAGCTTTAGTTACTTTTCAGATGAAGATTTGACACAATGGATAATATAACAAGCTTTCAAATACAACACATGACTTTTACTGCAGTAAAGGATCTGAGTATTTCTTCCACTGCTGGCAATTAGCTGCTCACCAGCTACACTAGTTCATCAACTATCTACTATGTTAAGTCAAACTTCCAATAAATCTATCAAAGTACTAAAGCACAACATACTTCATTAATAATTACAGCTGGCTAAATGTGAATAAATATGTTTTATCCTCATTCAAAATCTAGCTGAGGCTTCATTTAACAGTTAATTAGCAGATATTTAAGGTGTAATTTTCAGGACATTTTACAGAGAGGAGGGTGTAATTAAATAAACAACCTGATATACTGATATATCCACTGACACAAAACTACACACTGAAAACTCATTGATTTTATTATTATTCAAATGAAGAACTACATATGAATCTCAGTATATTGACTGCATGCCAACCAAACCATCTTAACACTTTCCCCCATTTCTGTCTGTAAAATGTCCTAAAAATGAAGCTGAAAATGTCTTTGAAATGAGTATAAAGTTAAAATAAAGAAAATCTGCTTCAGTCATCAGTCCACCTCTGTGAGCACATTTGCTTTGCTTTTTGGGAGTTTTACAGCAAACATTCAGACTCTTGATTGTACACTGATACAAAATAAGGAGGAAAATCAACATGAAACAGACGGCTGAGCTTCAGGTCTTCACAGGTTTGTTTGTTTAAACTTCATGTATGAACACAGGCAGGTCTGTTTTATTGGACCCATGAAGACCTCCAGGCTGAGCTGGAATTGTCTCACACACAGACAGACTTCTACATCATTAATCCCAGGTAGTATTTGCTCAGATTAGGACTGCTCGCTGTGTTTTGAGCACCACGAGATGCTACTGGTTCCCTCCTGAGTCAGTTTGAGTCCAGCTCCACGTCAGCAGATAGGAAACAGAACTGCTGCTGGACAAACAGAAAACAGAAAAACAGCATCTACAGTCTGACAGTCCAGTGCTGAAACGCCACTTTCTGTCCGCTTCATCTCACAGTTCAAATGATTTTCTACAACACTCCAGATGGATCATATAATTTCATATCTACCTCATTTATGTATGGAATGACAGTGTTCATTACAGCTACAATAAGGGCAAAAAATATCCTCATATTAATAATAAAAATATGTTTTCATGCTGATGTGAACAGATCTGCAGAGTAAAGGTTGGACAGACTGACGCTCAGTGAAGAAAATACAACTTCACTCTGAATATTATTATTAAATACCATGACAGATGAGTCTAAACATACGTGTATCATTGGTTTAATGCTGCACCATGTAGATTGTATTTTCTATCAAAATGAGCAGCAGCTACAGAGACACTTAACATCAGGCTACAACATGCTCAGAGATGTCCACTGTCAAGGAATAAGAGTCCAAAACTAAACACTACTAAGATTCTCAGTCTTCCATCAACGTGTTTCTGTGATCAGATGCTTGAATATCAACACTGGACTTAACAGAGCAGCTTTCTTCAACACAACCACAGTTCACAAAACTTCACATCAATAATATGAAGCTTTCACCAAAAAACATCAAAGTCCAAACTGGGTTTAGTACTTAATAAGTGAAATAATCTGAGATGAAATCAAAAACGATCAACTGACTGTGGATGTTCATTCATGAGCTTCAGAAACAATATTTAATGGAGAAAATCTGAACAGAAACCAGCATGTTGTAGTTCGTCACTAAAGAAATGTGGTAAAAAGATCTCTATGTACGCTCACTAAGAAGGTCATCATCAATAACTGTATTGTTTGAAATATGCCAACTCAGAAAGAATGGATGACTGAAGCTACAGAAATGATGAAGTTAGAAAAGGAAGCTTTTCGACTGTAAAATAATGAGACAGAATCCATGAAACATGAGCACCAGTGGAAAAGTCCTTAATGTCACAATACAAATCAATCCAACCTTTTCATTTGATTTGACTTTTTTCTCTTTATTTGAATGAATTGAATAGTTGTTGTCTTCTTCTTCTGTCAGTGCTGCTCTACAGTATGAATACTGCATGCTGCCTGTGCTGTAAGATGTAAGTACAGTGAGAATTGAAGGACATTAATAAGGTTTATGACTGATATTGTTTGAGGGTAAAGGCTTGCTTCAGATTTTCACATTGTTTTGGGAGCGTTAGAGATGGTAGGACTCAGTTGTTTCTTCATTAACTGTCAGAATTCTCTATTTTCTGTCTTTCTCTTTGTACTTTTGTGAGTCAATAAAAAAGAAACATGGTGAATTATTACAAATGACATTTTACATAAATATTACAAGACTAGATTTGATTTGAGCCTCGATAATCGTTTTTGCATCTCAGAGAAAAACTAAAGTGTCTCTCAGCAGAACTGTGTTAATCCAAAAATGTGCCTATTAGATATGGCATAGATATAGATATAGCTTTGTAAAGTGCTGTGTATAGATAGAGCAGAAAGATACATTATACAACAATATAAAATGATAAAAAATAATAAAAAATAATACATCATAAAAAACCACCACAAAACCACATAACTAAGAGGTATTAAGAAAACACAACAAAAACTCATTAATTGAGAGATAAACTTTGGAAACAGAAAATCCAAAATGAGAATGACTAAGAAAACTGACATTGCCACCTCTTGGACTGGACTTCATCACTTCTATGCCTGTGAAAAATAGAGATGAGATGTGATGTTGCTTTTCATTGAAATGTCTTGCAACAGGGCTGGTTACATCCTTTCTCTTAATAGAGCTCCAGTGTTTACTTACAGCCTGATGCAAATGACTTGTTAAATATTGTTATGAGATATAAACTATTCATTGTGACATCATATGTTTGCATATAAAAGCTAGATACCTTTAATATTTACACACAGAGCAACTCTGAAATGTCATCTGGAGCCATGAAGAGCCTTTAAAAGTAATCAATCAAATCTTTACAATCAATCCTAAAACAAACAGGTAACCAGTGAAGTGATGATAGAAATGGAGTAATATGATGTCTTTTCCTGCTTTTAGTTCAAAGTCTGACAGCAGCAGTGTTCTGTGCTGGTTTTATAGATATTATTTGAATATGTTTTAATGGTGAAAACAGGACTGGACCAGCTGCTGATATGATCATCAAAACTTAGACTGGAATCAAAAATACAAAGTTTTTCACCACAGAACCAAGATATGATGTAGGAACATCATCTTTATTAATACAAAATCCTCGTTTGAAAAGGGGCACCACTTCCCATTGTTAGTCTAATTTAACTGTGCCGGGAAGAAACACAGAAACAACTTATCAGTCTCACGTCTGATGTAGTGTGTTACGATGCAGTGATCTAATTCTCTGCTTAAATTGAAGCCACAGACAACGACATGCTAATAAAGATATATTTATTGAACTAAATAATGAACAGTAAATAAATGAGATTTCAATGCAAACAGATAAATGAATATACAACCAGAATAAATGTTCTAAATGGCATATATGAAGTTATGGATGAGTGATGGTGAAATGTTAATAATAGCGTAATTAACGGAGAATTAATTCTTCACTAAACTTCTCTAAGGAATTAACCAGAGAGTTCAATTTAAACGACACCAATTCTTAATCATGAAGGAGATGGAGAGCAGGAGTAGCGTTGTTCAGCCTACTTTGCGTGGCGAGATTCCTCTCGTGAGTGTTGCCTTTAAGGAGAAGTGATGTCGTTACAGCTTCTTCAGGTGATTCTCCAGATCACCACAGGGTTCACCGTTCACCGATCCGTAGAGAGCGGATCGTTTTAATTGAAGTCTCTGACTGAATGACTTTCTTACTAAATAACTCCAATAATAATCTCGCCGGCCGAACAAAACTATACTTAATAATAAAACGCGTGAAAGAATTTCAACATAAAATTTGTTTTACTGAAGTAACAATACTGCACGTAGCTTAAAGGGGAAACAGTTAACTTAGAAGATCACGTGATACAAAAGAAAAACATTCGTCTCCTTGGAGATGTAAATGAAAAAGCAGGAAAAGCAGAATATCAGAGTATCGGAGTATCAGAGAGAGCGAGCGTAGCCAGTACGCTGTTTTTATCAGGGCTGGCGCTAAGATGGGCCTGTGTGGGTGGAGATAGATGTTCTCCCGCGCAAAAGAAAACACGTGATCTTCCCTGAGTTGATTACATTTCAACCATTCAACTATCTCACCATGATCATCCAGATTTAACCCTAAATTGCAAATGTACGATACGTTACTCAAATGTTCAGAGACACACATCTATAATGTAATCACCATCATAATACCTGAATTTAATCCTTTGATTAGGTTAAAACAGAATGTAGTTTGTTGGCTATACATCCATTAACACACAAAGTTAACAATCATCAATGCAGCTTAATTAAAACATACTATAGTTATTTATCAAATTACTTTTCATACTAGCTAACATACTTTATAACTACTAGTGTTACTTCTTTGCTTATCAAAGTATCTTTCATACATATCACATTCCTACTGAGTTATATAGAGTTTAATGGCAATTTAATAGATATTACAATAATAAAACATTATGCATCATGCACCGGGAGAGGTCTGTCTTTAACATTCAACCTCATTGAAAGTTGGCCACTAGATGGCACTGTGGTTCCATTACTATGTAACAATTAAAGCTAGATATTTCTATCTCAGCTATACTTTATCACAGAAAGATCGAGTTGGACTAGTTAAACAGGAATTACTTTGTGACCAATAACATATAGATTATAAGATGATTATATACTTAAGAAACACTGAATCAAACTTCTGGTTTTAAGGAACACAGAAAGTCTTAACTGAATTTACGACAGGTCTGGACTATCTTTATCTGAAGTCACACCAGGGTGAAAGCAACAGGGGAGGATGTGCTTTGGAATGTGTGTGTGTGTGTGTGTGTGTGTGTGTGTGTATGAGATTAGAAGGTGAAAAGAGAACATAAAATGTAGGTAGAGTTGTCCAAACTCATCAAACAAATGGATGAGGTTTCACTATGATAAACAGTCTCTCTGCATTTGTCCAAGGAAAGGGTCCTTTAATCCGGTATCCTCTGAGACTTGGGTTGGTAAAGCATGTAGCATCATTAGTGTCATAATTTCCATTTGGGATTGTCCCACACAGTTTGGGGAGAGTTTGGGGTGAGGAGATGGTTCTGTGAGGAGTCAAAACTGACATTTAAATGTGAAGAAAGGGTTCTCAGTTTACCTGAGGGCATTTCCAGATGAAGTTGAATATACATCCATGTCTTTAGAGGTTAGAAGTTATTGTTGATTGAGCCCAGGCCTTCTTTGGGCTATTTTGGAGATTGCAGAAAAAACAAAGATCAACTGGTTCTCCTACAATGATTTGACCTGCATGCAGGTTTTCTGGACCAATGATAAATTCTTTCACAATTTAACTGAATGAAATTTGTGGACATCCAATCTGTCACATCTGTCACATCTGGGCCTGTATTTATCAAGCGTCTCAGAGCAGGAAATCACTCCTAACTGGCCAAAAATGATCAGAGTGACGCATCTCTGCTTCTACTTTTAGGAGAAAAAGCCTTTTATCAACTTTCCAAACTTGGTAAATGATTCGTATCTCTGCCAATATTTAGGAGCTGCAGGAGATGGAGTTCAGGCAGAGATATTCCCTGAGAGGAGAGATGTTTTGGGAACGCTTGATGACGCTTATTAAAAGATTGTTTGGACTAAAACAGAATCATTAGTGAGACTGACTTTGTGTGTGATGCAGAGGAGAACACATGATGTTTCTACACAACATCATTTAAATAAATACAGAACATCCTCACAATGTTACACTTTATGGTAACGGGGAAAATGCAGCTGTGCAACAGTGACGATTCTGTCAGAAGCGACAATGATGGAAGTCATGAATCAAACTTTGATCTGGCTTAATGCACGTCATAAAGATAATGAGCATGACGAGGGTCCTCAGTTACAGCCCACTAAAACTTTGATTTACACACAATCATGTCAGCTGCATAATGAAGGATATCTCAACTTCATTACAACAGCTCAAATATTTTATAGGCTTATTTTTTATTGAGGCTCCTTCAAATAACAGCAGAGCTACAGCCTGATATTTGAGAGAGGAGGATGCACCTGAACAATATATGTTTCTATTGTTACGCTGTATTTACCTTCATGTAGAGAACACAAGTTAACTTGGGGTGTAGTTGAAAGAGGAATTGGACAGTGGAAGAGAAGATGTTCTTCATGGAGAGGGTTTGCAACATGTGTCTGTGCAATATGTGCAAGATGCAGCACTATTACAGGCTGTGAAACCATGTGGCTGAACCAAGATCATTTCACACAGCTGAGTCTAATTACCTGTTATCTTCATTAACATATAGGCTACATTTATTTCTCAGGCTTTCTTTACACTTTGTAAATATCATCTTATAATGAATTTTGGCATCATAGTTTTGTTCCATAACCTTGGTAAGTTACCTGCCTGGTTACCTGCCTATACACATAATATACCAAATTACCACTGTTTCATATTTCCAGCTGAGACTGTGAGAAAACTACAACACATCATCATTATTTCTACTTTGCTGCTCTGACTGTGGTAAAACAGCAACGTCTCACTCTCTCCCAGGAGTAATCCCTCTCCTGCTGACAGTCACAGTAAATTCTATTCTGCTTCATTAATTAGTTTTAGTCCTCGTTAACTCTCAGTGTGATTCTGAGACGCTTGATAAATATGGGCCCAGGGTCAGAGTCTGACTTATAACACCTGTTTTTTCATCTTTTCTGCATCAAACAGCTCATGTATAACACATCTGTAAAGTGCTGATTCAACAAAATCAAGATCCAGACTCCGGTCCAGATGGATCATCAGGATCCAGCTGATCCTCTCTCAACACACACTCCTGGATGTTCACTCACACTCTGACAGAGATCACAACACCCCCTCCCATCTGATGAGAGAAGAAGAAACAACAAAGGTCATAAATCAGTGTTTAGTGAGACTCACTTCATCAGCTGTGAGTCAGTGATGCAGCACATCCAGTATAAAGAGCAGCAGGGACTTCAGTCCTGTTCAGACCAGAAGTGGAACAGCTGTGCAGCGTAGCCTGCTTCCTTTCAGCTCTCATGTTAATGTGTTGGAGTGAACACACTGAGCTCCAAGCTCACACACCTGCACAGACTTTTGCTATCAAGTCTGTTTACTCTGCAGATTTCACTCAAGTACACAGAGGAAATAAAGTGCTGAGAGTCATGAACACATCATTACTGCAGAAACAGAGACATTCACTCATCAGTTTACTGATGGATTTACTGTTGATACATGTGAACTGTTAGAAAAGTTGAAAGCTACAGAGTCACTGTGAGATTTGAAGATCTTTCCTGCTGTTAAATCATCACATGACAATCAGTCAGAGCTCTCAGCTAAACAGCTGCTGTGGTTCCTGGACTTCAGCAGAGGTTCTGGTCTGTATAAAGACCACATGGTTACTAAACGTAATGATGCTTGTGTGAAATCAGAGCCAGTGATTTGCAGGCTGCAGTCAGACTGATCTTAAAGCTCTGACAAAGATGAACTGATCAATTCTTTAGTGTTGAAATGAGAGAACAAACACTTTCAGATCAGATTTGATGGTAGGACAGTTTGATGATGAGGACCACTGTCTCTATACATCTTGTAAGGCTGTCAGCTGTAATCCAGCTTTATTTCCTGCAGACATGAACACAACAACAACAGTCGTCTTCACATCAACTCAAACACATGATCACAACAAGCTTCTGGCTGATCTGATTGGCTGACTGTTCTCTCTCTCTCTCTGTCTTTCTGTCCAATCCTGAAGCCTGTCACCATTCTCCTCTCACAGCTTCACTGAGGAAAGCAGCCACTGAGAAGGTTGAAGGTTCACCAGGAAATACTGGATCTTTGCTTTGATACTAACTGTGTTTAATACAATACTGCTGAAACCAGCACAGACTGACTCCAACTCTCTACTGACCTCAGAGTCTCCAGTCTACAGTCTGGACTCTCCTGAAGATCAGACAGCTGCTTCACGTCTTCGCTCTGCAGGTAGTTTCCTCTCAGATGCAGATCTCTCAGATGGGATGAGGGGTTGGACTTCAGAGCTGAGGCCAGAGAATCACAGCTGATCTTTGACAAATTGCACCACCCCAATCTGAATAAAGAATAAATGATGTCACTTTAGAAAACAAAGTTCCTTTTTTAAATCATTCAATGTTTCATAATCTGTTCAGATGTGAAGAAGGTTTAGAAGCTGCTGGAACAGCCTTCAGAGGATCTGAGAGGAGCTGAAAATATACACATTTTTAAACATAAAGTAAAAACCATCTGTTTAGTCTGGCTTTTATGTAGTGTTTTATCATTTTATGGTTTTATTATTTATACTTATTTTATTTATCATTATTATTTATTTTATTCTATTTATCAACATTTTACTGTTGATCATTATTGATTATTTTATTCTATTTAATATTTAACATTTTACTTTTTTAATAATCTATTTATGCGTAGTATTTGACAACTTTTTGTTGTTTTTATTGCTTGTATTATCTTTTATTATTTATATTTTATTATCTTAACTACCCATTTTTTATTGTTGTCTTATTTATTGAACCTTTTTTGCTTTTATAATTGCTTTGGTGTTCATTAGTCTCTAGATCCATTTTTAACATCCTACGTTTTGTCAGTCACTTGTGCAGCACTTTGAATTGCATTTTATTTGTTTGAAAGGTTCTATATAAATAAAGTTTGATTGATTGATTGATTGATAGAATGTAGAAGTTTATAAAATGGACACTCCAAACACCTGAACCCAACAGGATGCAGGTTAAAAACTGTCAAATATAAAAGACAAAAAAAGTTTCAGTGGTTCAGAGTGAATTATCCAGTGCAGATTTTTCTTGTTATATGAAGGTTTTAAATGTGCAGCTCAACATTGCTCTGACACAGTCAATGGACTAAACCACTGAAGAAGAAAATAGACTTTCCCATTAAGATCCTCAGTGTGGATCAGCATAATATCAGCTTTATGTCTGCAGTTTAGTGTCACCACAACTGTCATATCATATTAATCTCAGCACAGCAGTAAGAAATGGTGTCTGACCTCAGAGTCTCCAGTCTACAGTGTGGACTGAAGACTCTGAGGTCACCTGCATCGATCTCTGTGTCCCTGTGTGTGTATGTGTGTCTGTGTGTGTGTGTGTGTGTGTGTGTGTGTGTGTGTGTGTGTGTGTTCTGATGGATAAATATCAATGATCAGACATTATTCATTAAAACACATTAAAGAATATAATAAAGAAATATTTCTCCTTCATCAAATAAACTTTTTAAACCATTTGAAACAGATATTAGTTGGGAGGATCTTCTGTATACAGATGTGACTCTTTACTCTTTAATCAGTCATCTTTTATAACTACAGACTAAACTTTGTACAGTAAAAAATGAAAATGTGGGAAAAAAATAACTTCATAAATGTAAGTTATGTATGTACATGAATTAGGTTCAGTTGTTAAACATTATGATCAACAATAGTAACAGACAGTCAGTAAACTTACATCAGAGTCTCCAGTCTACAGTGTGGACTCTCCAGAAAATCACACAGCAGATTCAATCCTGAACCCTGCATGTTTTTGTTTCCTCCCAGATCCAGCTCTCTCAGGTGGGAGGGGTTGGACTTCAGAGCTGAGACCAGAGAAGCACAGTTGATCTCTGACAAATCGCAGCTCCTCACTCTGAATAAAGAATAAATGACGTAGATAAAAATCCGTCATAATCCATCAGGTGTGTTCAGGTTTTAAATGTGTAGTTCAACAGTATTATGTCTTCATCAATGAGCTTTTCACTAAAATGAGCAGAGTGACGTTGTCATTGTGTTATTATGGATCATCATCATGTCAGCCTTCTACAGACATCATCCAAATGTCACCACAACATTCAGACACATATTCATGTCAACACTGATCAATAAATTGATCAGATGTGCACTGAGCACAGTGAGAAACATGTTCTCCTAATCCTAGATGTAACCTAGAATCATCCTTTACAAATATACCTGCAGGGCCATATTTATGCTCCTGTTTACTGCTGGTGCAGCTACACAAAGTGCGTCACCTGTTGTTGGTGGCAGCTCAGACACGACTACAGATACAAACTGCATTTGGAAATATGATTTACTCTCTTTGTGTCTGTTGGCCTGTATGAGTTTAAAGTGAGTGTGTCAACAGTTTTCTTAAAGATGTTTGTCTTTTTTTAATTAGTGACTAAGTTCAAAGTGAAACCAGCTGTTCAGTACGGTGGCCCTGAAGTGCAGATCACAACGACAAATAGGAAAACACAACAGCACATCAAAAAACACAACAAATCACAAAACACAACAAATAACAAAACACAATGACAAACAACAAAACACAACAAATAACAAAACACAACAACAAATAACAATACACAACAACAAATAACAAAACACAACAACAAATGACAAAACACAACAACAAATAACAAAATACAACAAATAACAAAACACAACAACAAATAACAAAACACAACAACAAACGAAAAAACACAACAACAAATAACAAAACAGAACAACAAATAACAAAACAACAAAACAAAACAACCGCAAAAGCAGAAAACACAACAACACTAACTTCTAACGGTAAAAGGTAGGTACCTGCTATCGACAAAGCTTGTTGCAAGGCAAGGATCAAGGATCAAGGACAAGGATCATCGTTGATTGGACGGATGCACTGCCCGTCTTTTTAACAGGAAGGATTGATTCATAAGAGGATAAACAATCAATGTATTACTTTTGTTTTTCTGTTTTTCGTGTGAATTAAAAAAAGACCCAAACAAAATCCACATGCTTTTCCTGTTTTAGTCTGCAAATCGGCAGACTAAAATTGTTTTTTGCTATAGAATATATATATATACATACACATAGATAGATAGATAGATAGATAGATAGATAGATAGATAGATAGATAGATAGATAGATAGATAGACAGACAGACAGACAGACAAATACAGGGACTAATTTGAGAAAAAAATTCAGAGGGAGATCTTTCCAAAAAGTTTTTATTCATTCATTCAAATAAATCACAGTACTGCCACTCGGACAGACGTGCTAAATACATTTGGGCCCTAATTTAACTGAATAAGTGCAATGACAAGAACAGCGTAGTGGGTCTGAAGCTCACAGACTGTGTGCACATCTCCATGCGCACCTGCTATGTACGTGCAGCAGTGCAACATTCAAAAGGGATGGATGACAGTGAATATAGATCAGTGGGTGTGATGATTAACGCTCTCTCAGCCAGTCACATAGATGTGAAACAGTTGAGCAATCATAGTAAACGTGATAATGAAAGGCTAAACAAAAAGAAGGCTTTTCTTTAGGAAATGTCTGGATAGTTCAAAGTGTTACAACATGAACACACGTCATCAAAAATCTGAAGAGAAGACAGATAGAGTTATTTTCATCAGTGAGTTGGCCTAGTAAAAAAAATAATTAATTAATTTGGTGAAGCCATTGATATGATCATATCGAATCGCTATTTCAGCAATGATTTTAATGTATCTCACCTCGTACCCTAATGTAAAATTACTTACTAAACTATTGCATAGTTTAGTAATTAATGTTACACAACAGTGTTTGCACTTCAATGTGTTTCAAGGGTAAAATGAGACGCTACTTTTGGTAAAAACAAAGTTGGAAAAGAGGCTGATGAGCCCAGGTAAACGGACGCTCCTTCATAAAAAGCAGAATATTGAGGTATAACCGGCCAGTCTGGTGTGTGTAGAGGTGTGTGTGCTTATTTTGTAGCAGCCTGGTGTAATTTTCAGGTGAATTAATGACGGTAAAGACAGTGAACAGCTGTGTGTAATGGCACTGTGCTCTTGTGCAGAGGCAACCTCTGGTCCATTTACTGCGTCAACACATAGCCTAGACGCAGTCATCTCGACTGCCATGAGAGTGTGAGTGCTGACAGTGAAAGTCCATTTCTGATTCTGTGGTTGTTTGCACTGTAGAGTGTTCTCATGTTGCAGTGCTTTACTTGGATTTTTATAAAAAAATATTTTATTTTTATTTTAGATATGGTCACTGGGTGAAGCAGCAAAACCTCATATGAGGGGGATAAAAAAACAAACAGGGATTCTCCCTCCAAATCACACCCTCTGTCTATCCATCTATCTATCCATCTATACATATATATACTTTTTTGTATGCTACAGCAAAAAAGAAGTTGTTTTCTGGATTGAGTTTCTTTTGTATTCCATTTGCCAATTTGCAGACTAAAACGGGAAAAGCATATTTTGTTTTGTTTTTAATTCACACGAAAAACAGAAAAACAAAGTGATAAATTGATTGTTTATCTTGTTATGAATCAAGTTGAACACAGCCTTGGGCGGAGACTTCACGGACCCCAATGGAACCGTCCAATCAGCGATGATTCTTGTCAATGGGAGAGCGTCCAATCAGCAACAAGCTTTGTCGATAGAAGGTACCTCCCTTTTTAGAAGTTAATGTTGTTGTGTTTTCTGCTTTTGCTGTTGTGTTTTGTTATTTGTCGTTGTGTTTTCCTATTTGTCGTTGTGATTTGCACTTCAGGGCCACCGTAGTTCAGGCATTTGGACTGACAAACTTTGAAAACTTGTAATTTGTGAATGTGTTATGACTCAAACTAATTTCAAAATTTAATTTGAAACGTTTAAGTCTAAAACTGTTATGGATTGAAATTGGGTAAATATAAGATGAACAAGAGGAAAACACAGTCAGTGAACTGACCTCAGAGTCTCCAGTCTACAGTTTGGACTCTCCAGTCCACCAGACAGATGCTTCACTGCTGATTTGGACAGACTGTTCCGGCTCAGATCAAGCTCTCTGAGATGGGAGGGGTTGGACTTCAGAGCTGAAGCCACAACTTCACAGTGAGTCTCTGAGAGTCCACAATTAGCAAGTCTGTAATGCAGATAACATACATACAATATACACTTTAATAATAAATATAGATTCTAGGCATTTTGATCACTAAACAAACTAAGATGTGATGAATAGCTCAGTTATCTCTGTTGGCAGAGCTGGTCGGCCATTAATCACAAGGTTGGTGGTTTGAAACTTGAGCTCCTTCTGTCCACATGTCTAAATGTCTTTGAGCAACACACTCAATCCAAAATTGAGTGTATGTAAAAAAATGTAAGTCACTTTGGACAAAAGCGTCTGAAAATGAAAGTAATGTAAACATGTCATGTTGTGATTTAGCCTTCAAATCAAAGTTGAGTTATTTAGTAAGTCTCCTCACTCTCTCTGCTGCTGTACTGCAGACTTTTTAATGGGATTCTCTGTTTTGGTTTCATCTTGCAGACAAAGGCAAAGAAAATGGAGTTGCATTTATGCTTCTATAAAGTCTACAGTGATTGCTTCTTATTTGTCTTAAATGTCTCCTTGCTTTGCTCACTTGAGTCGTATCCTTGTGTCTTAGTCCCTCCCACCTGAGATACAAGGGAGAGATGCAGGAAAAGATGTGAGGGAAGAAGAATCAAGGAAAAGTGTTTTTGGACGTCCTTTCCTTTCAGGCGTCATCTGAAGTGACGTCAGCTGTCAGTCTACAGGTGTTAACAGCTACTCAGTGTCTTTTGATGTGCTGGAGTTTAAATGTGATGTACTGTCTAAAAAATGAATAATGGCGTACAGTTACTACTGCCAGCACAGTGATGTAGTGATGTCCTCCAACATCACAAAAGACAACGTGAAATATCTCTGCATGTTTCTCCTGAAATAAACTGTTTGACAAATATCTGCATGTTATATTGTGAACAGATCCATCAAACAGTTTGTAACTGCTCAGACACTGAATACACATTTCTACTGGCAGCAACTTTTTCTAAAATATATTTAGGCAGCTAAAGAAAGCCGCACTTACTTGAAAAAGCCTGGCTAGAATTAACGTCAACTTCTACTTGAGGCTCAAGTCGTTCCACTAATGCAGCTTAGCTGTATCTAGTCAATGCTAAGTCTATCCAGACTGGAATAAGCTTGAAGTGTGCGCGTCCACAGAGTACATAAGCAGCCCAGAATAGTCGATTGTCGAAAAGACGATACTATGTTGCAAAAAAAGAGAAAACTAGAGCGGTGTTCTTCTCCACAGCAGAACAAACCTGCTGATGAAACTATATGAAGAATATAAAGGAGTTTTCACCAAAAAGAGAAATATTGCTATAATTAACAAGGTGAAGGAGATGACTTGGCACAAAACTGATGACAGATTAAATGCACACCTGTAGGCAGGTAGTGATGGCCTAAAGGTTAGAGGAGTGAACTTGTTACTAGAAGGTTGACGGTTCAATCCCTGCATTCAGCTTGATGAGCCTGCATGGTGAAAGTGAAGAGCAGCGCTTGTCCCTGTTCATGGTTTTATCTTTATTTGTTAATAAATGAGCATTCAGATCAGTGACTGTGGTTATATTATCACTAGACTGGATAATATCAGATGTATAATTAAAATTATGGTGTAGGCAACTTAAGAGAACCAACTTACCAACATTACCATACTATTTGACACATTTTCTCTTTCACAAGATCCATTTACAAGCATCACTGAAAGTTAAAAATTAACTGGAAACTGGAGAAGGATATAAGTACAGTAGAAGCCACTCATAATGATCTTGAATGTTTCATTTTAGAAAAATAAATATGTAAATAAATAGATGAATAAATAATTTTAAAATGTTTAAAAAGTATTCTATTAAAAACCACTTAAGTTGAATGATAAATACAGTTCTTAGGGAATTAAAAACACGTTATAGGCAGATGAATGAATCTTTGTCATTGTGTGGGTGAAGTTCATGCAGTTCAAGTAGTTTGTTTGCTGTACACATAAGAATAGCGTGTTTATCTCACAGCCTAACCCTAGAGGGCCTAAAGTTGTCAATCTTAACATTTTGTTAATTGCACTGGTTGTGACCGACCTGTCAGCCAATTGGAAAGGTGGAGGGTTGGGAGGCAGAGGAGACCCTGTACAGTAAAGCCATGAGCTAGTCAGACGACAAACAGGAGCTGCGTGAAGTTTGTATACGCTGTTGAAGACTGTTTATGTTCATTACTTCGGTGGATGCAGAGTTTACCGGTGGTTAACGGACATAATAGCAACCTGCAGAAGACTGAGGACCAGAGAGGTGAACTACGAAGCGAGATTAGTGGGTTAGCGAGGTATGTTGAGCCTAAAGCCAGGGTTTTCAATGTCACAAATGTGGCTCTCTTTTAACCTGGCTAGATCACCATGGTAACTGATGCTGCAAACCTAACCTGGTCCGGAGCAGGTTATGTTCCGCGTTTCGGCTTAAATCAGTGATAAAAAGTGCCGCCATTTCACCAACTACCTGATTTTTTAATTAACAAATTTACACGATCAGAAATTTTCTGCCAGCATTCCTCTCTTGCCTTATGTTCAGAAACAGAGTTGCTTTTTGCTGTGATAATGTATTTATATTCTTCATTGCTCTCCATTATAATGACCTGTCCCTCCTGACTGAAGTAGGCGACACGCGATTGGTCTATTTTGTGTGGAAAAAGAGTCAAATGACGCGCCAAATGCCCCCTTTCATGGGGACGTGCACAGAGCCTGAAGCAGAAAGCCTGAGTTAACAAAGAAAGTTCATAACCACCGTCGTGATACCACTTATCTCTAATTGTGAGTTTAGGGTTTGTCGAGCCAGCTCACATAAAGAAAGCCTGGATATGTTGAACTTGCTTCGTAGTTCACCCCTCTGGAAACACTCCTTTGACTCTCTGGAAGAGTAGATGTCTCCCGCTCAGCTATCACTTCGTCTGGACTGTTGTCGCCCGCCAGCCTGTAACCTAACTCAGTTCAAATCATTCCCCTCATCATGCATCACCTCGTTCCTCATCCTTCACCCATGTTTCAACTCAGGGATTTGTGAGTAACAATTAATCAGTGCATGTGCTATTTTATTTGACAACTTGTGTTTGCAAGTGAAGCGGCCATTTGTTTTAGGTCACTACGCTCCCGAGCAACGACTCAGGCCTGCAACCTTTTGTTTTGGTTTTAAGGACACTATTTTATTTTGGTTGCAGAGTGAGTGTGTGCGTGTGAGTGTGGGCCCTTTAGTTAGGAGCTTCAAAATTGATAAGATAGAAAAAGGTCACAACTTCTGAGAAAGATTTGAAAGAAAAAGGGAAACGCATTTAATTTTTGTATAATATTTTTATACCTGTTTATTTTTATTAATTGTTTTAAATATTTGTTTTCATTAACTAAATTCATTATTTGCATTTAAAGTATTGTGTGTGTGTCGTATTTACATTTCATTAAGGTGTGAGTTGGGAATAGTACTTAAAAACATAATTCTTAGTGGGATTTAAAATCGGTGATTCCTACTATACATTCCTGCTGTGGAGGCACCGCCATATGTTTCTAGTTCATAGTCTTGTTAAAAAGTTTAAAAGCTGGTCATTTCATTTATGTCAGCCAGGTTAGCACAGCCAGCCACAGGTAAACGTACCCAGGGCCCCGCCCATAGTACTACAACACTTGTTAGAGTTACAGTTGCTAACTAAATAGCTACATGGGATGGGTGTAACATTTGTCATGTAGAATACCATCTCATTGACATTTGTATATTTATTAGCCTACATGAATATAAAGTTACTGAATTTTAATGTTTCAAAATAAAGTACAGCTGTTTCAAATGCAATGTGCACATTTTTGAAGCAGCAGGTTCCTTATTATAGACAAAGATAGTGGTGAAATTTACTTAAACCCCCCCCCCCCCCCCCCCCTTTATTGTCATAAGGTTTGAGGAGACGACGTTTGTCATTGAGAGAAAATGACTTTCTGTCTCTGTCATGATGTCAGTGTTCACGCAGCAGCAGCCGCTTATCATGGGAGTAAAGTACAAAAATAGATTTACGTGGTTTAAAATGTTTTTCCACATGTTGTCATGTATGAAGAGACCCAAAATGATCACTGTAGGTGGACTACTTGATTTCTATAGGCGACTTATTTAAACAGCATAAATGTTGTATATGAATGATTCTGTCTCAGAGCTTTTTGATCCATATAAACAGCTGATCACTGTAACTGTGATCACTATAAGCAGTTAATACTGCATACATTTAAACACAGCAGAAGGTCATGGTTTGGACTTTATTTCATTTTCTTTTTGTCTTCACAGCTTGAACAAAATGAGTGAATGAATAAATAAATAACTTCAAAATAACGCTGGCACACTTTTATTTCTTAAATTATAAATGCTGAGCTTTTAAATAAAAGGGTTGTGAGTGTGAAAAGACACTTGATGGAACCGTCTTTTGAGAGTCTGTTTCCGTCCGTCAGACATTCTTTGACACGCAGCTGAATTCAGTTTGACCGTTAACCTGCCACGGAGCAGCTAGTTCTGCTGACTAAGTTACCATGGTTACTGAGCTGGGACTCATATAAGCCGCGGTGATGGAACGAACTCTCACTTAAATTATCGAGGCTTATCGAAATAAACCAGGTTATCCCGTTAGCCAGCTTGATGGAACATCCCTCTGGATAAAGATTTATTCTTCAAGTTCCTGTTGCCTGCAGTCTCCTGTGTTTGGGTCCACCTGCTCTGCTCTTCACAACATACCTGACGCACAGGGATTTTCAGCCTCATAGAAACTGATATTTAATTAAAATGTGTTTTCTGCTGACAGACAGTAGACTCACCTTCCCTCCCTGACTATATCATCCATGACACAGGCTAAATTAGTAGAAGGAATACAAAAATAATACTCTTTCTAGTGAATGATGAAAGTTGTTTTATTCTTCCTTTATTAATCAGGCCTACAGTGAAAATTTTAATCCAAAATGTTAAATAGACTGAGAATCAGAAAACAAAACATCTAAACTTGGGAGTGATATTACACCTGAGTTGGTTCTGTTATTTGTTTTGGTGTAAAACTGAGATGTTAGTGATGTAATATCAGATCAGTCCGATCAGCTGCTGCGTCTAATCACTACAGATTTCCAATAAAGGGTTGTGTCAGTTTGATAAAAGATGAAGGATGGTCTTGTGTAATGTTTACTCCCTCCTTCAGGCAGCCTCCTCTCTCCTCCAAACAGAAATAAGCAAATTCAAACATCCTTCATGATGAGACCAATTTCCAGATCAATTTCTGGGTCACCCGAGGAGAGAGAAGACATGAAATAAGGTCATGGGAAGCACCCATAGTATCAGAGTGTCTCCACAAAGTTCAAATGAAATTGTCTTGCTCATAAAACCTGAGCAGCTTCAAACTGAGTCTCTTCAATTATCACCGTGCACTCACAGCAATTAAGTGTTATCAGCAGGAAGAGCTTTGTAGACTTTTTATGCCCTGGATTTCGCCTCTCAGGCTTCATACAAGCTGGTAGCTGCAGCAGATCACAGATATTACATGTATGTGTCTGTATATAAAATAAACAGACACATTATAGAAAGGTACAGCAGGTACTGTCCACTGGAAAATACTGTTGTCTGTTGTGATGAAATAATGACTCTTTAAACATTTTCAACTAAAACTTGAAACCTGAAGATATTTTGCTGGATTTGTATTAAACCCAAAGGAAGAAAACTAGAAGGTGAACAATAAACTGTAAAATCATTATAAATAAACAGAATAACTGTGTTTACTAATGTGAGGTATAAACACACCAACAATAATAAGTTTTTCTTGCTCTCATAGCATTTGAACATCTGAAGAACATTTGAAGTGAAGCACTATAAGTCAGAGTCGTCGTGTTCACATCCACAAACCCTCAGTGGGATAGGTGCTGGATACAAAATCTATTCAACTGGGATACAAGGAGAACTCACACACTGGAATCACAGCTCCATTTAAATTTACTGGTAACATTTCAACTGATTACAGGTCTTCCTCAGACAAACACCCACAGGAGGGAAATGAAGGATATTTATATCAAAATGACCAGTGACATAATCAATGTGTCAAGATATCCTCATCACTATGAAAATAAAAACATTAATGTGAACAGAAATATGTTTTCCTTGTGATAAGGAAATCTTGACACATGTGAATGTGCTTGCAGGTACTCCTTGTAGTGAAGCACTACTCATGTATAACTTTGGCAACAAGCAGGTGTAACACATGTTTAACACTTTGATAGTGTGCATGTGTGAATCTTTACTGTAATACTGATGGCAGCTTTATAATGTTGATAATCACATCTGGACTTACCGAGCCTTTCTGCAGTTCCTCACAGCTGGGATCAGTCTCAGTTTTCCCTCCCGTGATGTGTTGTACTTCTTCAGGTCCAACTCATCCAGAACCTCCTCTGACATCTGCAGCATGTAGGCCAGAGCTGAGCAGTGGATCACAGAGAGTTTCTTCTCTGATCTGTTCTTTGACTTCAGGAACTCTTGGATCTCCTGATGTACTGAGCGGTCGTTCATCTCCATCAGACAGTGGAAGATGTTGATGCTTCTGTCAGGAGAGATTCTTTGGGTGTTCATCGCCTTCAGGTTGTTGATGGCTCTCTGGATGATTTCTGGACTGTTCTCTGTCTGACCCAGCAGGCCTCCTAAGAGACTCTGGTTGGACTCCAGAGAGAGGCCATGAAGGAAGCGCACAAACAGGTCCAGATGGCCATTTTCACTTCTGAGAGATTTCTTCATGGCTCTCTTCAGGAAGTTATCCAGAGATGAGTAAATGTATTTCTTTCCCAGGAAGTCCTTCAGTACCTTTGTGTTCCTGCTGGTGTAACAGTGGTACATGTAGACTGCAGCCAGAAACTCCTGAACACTCAGATGAACAAAGCAGTAGACTGTTTTCTGGAAGATCACACTCTCTCTTTTGAAGATCTCTGTACAAACTCCTGATAACACCAGGGCCTCTGTGACATCAAGACCACACTTCTTCAGGTCCTCTTGGTAGAACATGATGTTTCCTTTCTCCAGTTGTTCAAACGCCAGCCTCCCCAGCTTCAGAAGAACTTCCCTGTCAGCCTCTGTCAGCTCCTGTGGACTCGTCTCATGTCCTTCATCATACTTGTGCTTCTTCCTCTTTGTCTGAACCAGCAGGAAGTGTGAGTACATGTCAGTCAGGGACTTGGGCAGCTCTCCCCTCTGGTCTGTAGTCAACATGTGCTCCAGAACTGTAGCAGTGATCCAGCAGAAGACTGGGATGAGACATATGATGTGGAGGCTCCTGGATGTCTTGATGTGTGATGTGCTGGACAGCTCTTCATCACTGAATCTCCTCCTGAAGTACTCCTCCTTCTGGGCGTCAGTGAAGCCTCGTACTTCTGTTACCCTGTCAACACATGTAGGAGGGATCTGATTGGCTGCTGCAGGTCGGGAAGTTATCCAGACGAGAGCCGAGGGAAGTAGCTTCCCCGCGATGAGGTTTGTCAACAGCATGTTGACTGATGACTTCTGTGTGACATCAGACACGACCTTCCTGTTGTTGAAATCCAGTGAAAGTCTGCTTTCATCCAGGCCGTCAAAGATGAACAAAACTTTCCAGACAGCGAGCTTCTCTGCTGTGACCTTCTGTAATGTTGGATGGAAATCATGGATCAGCATGAGGAGACTGTACTGCTCATCTTTGATCAAGTTCAGCTCCCTGTACGAAAGCGGAATCACCAGACTGACATCTTGGTTTTCCGAGCCCTCTGCCCAGTCCAGAGTGAACTTCTGCACTGAGAAGGTTTTTCCAACGCCAGCGACGCCGTTGGTCAGAACGACTCTGATGTCTTTCTGTTGGTCAGGTAAGACTTTAAAGATGTCATGACACCTGATTGGAGTGTCATGGAGGGTCTCCATCTTGGAAGCTGCTTCAAGCTGCCTCACCTCATGTTGGGTATTAACGTCTTCACTCTGTCCCTCTGTGATGTAGAGCTCAGTGTAGATCCTGTTGAGGAGGGTTTCACTTCCTGCTTCATCAGTTCCTTCAGTCACACATTCACATCTCCTCCTCAAACTGATCTTATGTTCATCTAAAACCTCCTGCAGACCACTTTCTGCTGAAAGAGAAGAAAAAAAGGTATAATTAAAAGGAAATATGTCGGACTGTGTTAATTTTCAGCAGGATAGAGGAGGTAGACTCCTGTCCTGTTTTCAGAGATGATGACATCAGCAGACAGATCTTCAGTCTTACTTTGTACAGTGCTGGTCTGACTGTCTGTCTGCAGTCCAGGTCTTGTTCTGGATCTTTCTCCACACTGGGGACAGGAGGAGTCTCCTGATGGAGCAGACTGGTCCCAGTATGAGGTGATGCACTGTCTGCAGAACCAGTGTCCACAGCTGGTAGAGACTGGATCCTTCAGGACGTCCTGACACAAAGAACAGCAGGACAGCTGCTCCTCCACAGAAACACCCCTCCTCTTCCTCTCTCTGTGGACATGAACACATTCTTTATGACACATGACATTAGTGGTGGCCAACCGACAGCTCACAAGTTGATGCAGCTCTTTCCCTCCATAAACAGTCCAGACTGTCAGTATTTGGACAGTTACACAGTGTTTTGTTCCTCAGGCTCTGAGCTTCAGCACATTCAATTTAAATAAAATAATATATAATATAATTACAAGGGTTCAAAAGTAATTAGACAGACACAACAATGTGCCAGCAAAGGCAGAGAAGAAGAAGAAGAGTGCAAACTAGTAAACATGGATGTAAACAATGCAGGATTTAAAATACTAGCTTCAAAAATCAACTTTGCAAATGTTTCATGAGGAGGGAAATGGATTCAACACATTTGTTAGACCACAAGGATTCACACAATGTGTTTTGGTTAGTAAGTCAATGTAAACATGACTTTTGTCTGTTAACAAGAAAACTCCACAGGGCTCCTTTAAGCTACTATGAGACATTAAAAGTCAGGAAAAATAAGCAGGAGTCAACTGAGCAAAACAGAAAAATAACAGACTGCTGCTCTTTTGTCTTGTGTTGTGGTGCTGAACAGAGAGCTCTGCTAAATATCTTCATAATGCATCTTTTCATCTGTGTTTCTCTCTCTCACTGTTTCTGCTATAATCTCTCTCCCTCTGTGTCAGTGTGATACAACAGTTTTACACATTTGACTTTTCCCAAACGTTAAATGTCAGACTCAATTTCCTCTGCTGCAGTGGTCAGTCTGCAGTGATAAATCAGCTGCAGCAGGCTGTTTGTATACATTTCCATTACTTCCTCCCATATTTTGTGTCTTTGAACAGGAACACGTTAAGACACATTCTGTATTGCAGGAGACCAAACACTCCATTTTCTTCCATTTTACCTGCACAAAACCCCGGTGCAGTCCTTTAGTAAATAAGGAGACACAATGTGACTTGTTACTAAATCCTTAGTAAATATCACCCTGGGTTACCTGCTACTACTTTAGATTGTTAGACTGGAAAATCAAATAGCAATAGCAGCCCTGTCTCTGTCTCTGGTTAACATGTACATGAAGATCTGTTCTAGATTACAGCTGAATGGAAGCTAGTTCATTATTTCTTTCCACTGTGTTTCCTTCATATCTACACTACAACCTTAATGAAACCGTCTCACTGAATCATCTTCAGGTCAGTTTACAGTAGAAACAGTCTCTTACTTTGTGTCTGAGGGTCCAGGTTCATTACTGAAGAATAGAGGAAAATCTTTAGACCGGTCACTCTTCATAGACAGACAGCTGGATATCAGAGACTCTGCTCCGTCCTCCTCTTCCTCCAAATCATTCATCTTCTGGAGTCTGAGAGGTAAACCAGTAACACTGGAGACACACACACATACACAGTATAATAAACCCAGTCCTTCCTCTCAACTTAGTAGCTTCTTATTAGTTTACATGACTTTAACTACAACCATGTGTGTTTTCCAGCCATCAAAAGGCCATCACTTCAGATAAACATCTGTGTGGTTCTTAACTGTGACTTCTCTCTATTTTAACTGCAGCAGTGTGTCACGTTACATCACTGTGAGGACGCAGAAACCAGCGAAAGAACAAAGGAAACAACGTTTGAAGATGTCAACACTGTGATTTCATATTTTTCTGACACAGTTTAATCAACTAAACAATTAATCAGTAAAATAATCATCAAATTGATCAATAATGACGGTAATCATTATTTGCAGCCCTGATATTAACACTCACCCTGCCTCAGACTGTTTTCCTTCTTCTGCTCTGTTGACTTTTAAATGGAGTCTGACTGCATACTTTCACTTCCAGGGTTCCTCCCTTCCTGTTTTTTACTGGAAGCCGTGTGTGTGTGTGTGTGTGTGTGTGTGTGTGAAGCGCTTCCTAAATGACTCAGACTCTATTGTGAATGTCTTCCCCTCCTGTGTTTTTTAAATCAGGTGGTCTAAAGCTCCTCTTAAACTGCAATTATGATTTTTTTATAAAAATCTCCACAGGTAAACGTTACTCTCTTGGTCTCACATCTTTAAACATCATTTTTCTCTCCACTCTTTTGTCATTTGGAACAACAGGAACATTCTTCACAAGAACAAACAAGTCTCTATTCTTGGAGATTTGGTTTCAGGATAATATTTTGCTGGTTGACCGGCTGCTTCATGTTCAGTTATATACAGTAACTATTAGTTTCTTTGCTTATGCTGTTCCAATAAAGAGTTTTCCACTGATTTGATGCCATTCCCTCTGGAGTAGTTCTGTTGCTGAGAGACATTGACTTTAATGTTCCTGTTGTTTCTCCCGACCCTTGTGAAACTGCAGTGGATAAAATCTGTTTTTGAGTTTGTCATCGCAAAAGAAGAAGAAGATCAGAGCTCTTCTTCAGCGTGATATTGTTACAGCTCCTGTTATAGTTTCATACTGGGATGCACCGTAACCAGTGGGGAGGACAGGAGGAAAACCAACATGGAATCTTACAACAAACCGCGTCAAACTATATCATTGTCCCCCACCTGGTGAAATCGGAGGGGTGGGGGGCAATTTTATATGCCAATAAAACAAATTGCTTGAGTGGTGAAAATGCTGCTTCTTTAAAGACATTTAGCATATACATAATGTCTCTAAACAAAGAAGAGCTCATTTTAGCCATGGAGTGGATCAAATGTGTCATTTTACCAACAAAGTGAAATTCTAATTTATAGCATTGTTCTATTGTGACAACAAATTTATGTTCTGATCAAAAACAGACAAGATATCACATGATTTACACGTGTTTCCTGTGTATTTTCTTAGTATACAGAAATATATAAAGTACCACAAAGCTTATAATGTGATACAGGAACAGATCAGTGCTGAATACTAGAAAGACTGAACACTAAAAACATTCACAGATCTAAAAGTGTAGGTTCACATCAGAAAGTATTAATGCACGTATCAAATACATGACTTACACACTCTGATCTATGTTCACGACATACAAAATATAGTCTACAAAGCTGACATGTTAACACTAGGGGTGTTAACATGAACACAAAACTCACGGTTCAGGCGTATCACGGATTTGAGTCACGGATCAGATCATTAAATAAATAAATAAAACTTTGATTTCCATTTATTCTGTGACACACTTACAGCCAGAAACAGCAAGGAACTTTTGCCCATGGTCTTAAATGAAAACAACATTTAAGATGTCCAATGTTTAAATAAAATAAAATATATAATGCTCAGTTATTGCATTATGAGGCATGAAACCTTCCTCTTTTAAACAGTGAATGAAACAGCCTCTGTCCACATCATCAAAACTTGATGATAACAAACATTCACCGCTAACGTCAGTTAGCAGCTAGATGCTAATTAGCTGCTCAGCTGCAGCACATCAAACAGCAGGTAAACAACTCAAATGTCACATCGGACCCGTTAGATGCTGGTTTGATCGTTGCTCTTCAAAATCCCTGTTAGCGACACGCTGTCTGTCTATGACTTGTACTTACAGCAGTTTGTTTACTTTGTTTTAAATGAGACATTCAGTTTTGCAATTAATCCGCAGTTCATATGCCTGTTGAACCGTGGGGGGGGGGGGGGGGGGGGGGGGGGGGGGGGGTACCAGTAAAGACGTCCTTAACAGTCCTTCCATGGATGTATAAAGAGTCCTTCAGGCTGCTACAACAAGCCAGCTGTTGCATTGGCTAAAGCAAGGAGCTATCTACTGCTGCTACTCTGCCTTACAGTGGAGAGAAGTGAAGATGAAATCTGGAAACTATCATTGGACCAACTCGATGTCAATATTACATTCTGGTTGTTGATTGGTTAGAGAGGACAGCCTCCCTTGGAGCGTCATTTTACGTGTCATGGCCAATCACAGATTAGCATGAAAAAAAAAGAAATACATTAAGTCCAATGTAAGAGATCCCGCTCTGCGGAGGACAGCAGGCACCCGTCCTCCTCTGTCCCCCACTCCACTTCCACCAATTGCGGCCCGCCCCCCCACCACTTCACACACACTGCCCTTTCTCCTCCCGCCCTGCAGGTGTCGCTGTTGAAGCATTTTAACCAGAATTTCAATAATGGATTTTTTTCCAAAGAAGAGAGAAAAATACTTTATAAATAATACTGAGATTTGTAATGATTTATTTCAACCAAATATTCTTTTTTATATTTTTTATATATCTCCCTTTTGCCTCTCAAAAAATAGAGGAGGATCAACCTCTTCTGCTTCTATGGACCAGCCTCTACTGACTGTAACATGTAACTTGTTGTTTCAACTTAAATATGAGTGACAGGGCTGCCTTAAAAAGTCAACAAATACAAACAGTTCTTCTAACACCACCAAAAGTTATCTTGACTAAAACTTGCATGTTGCCTTCGTTTGGTGGATTTAGATCCATTAATTTATTGAACTGGTCATTTGGTTCATAAGTCGAGGCTCGTTTTAACTGAACATTGAATCTTCCAAAAAAGTTAAAGCTATGAAAACTGAATTTTTATTTACACCTCCTCTGAAAAATCTGTGTTAATGTATAATTATTTAAAATCTTTTTTTTTCTATTTATTTATTTATTTATTTATTTATTTATTTATGCTGCTCCCTGTTTTGTTGATCTGTTGTTTGTGTTTGTGTCTCCTGGCTTTAAGTTGTTTATTCTGTTATATATTTAAAAAAACAAAAAAACAAAGCAAATTATAAATAAAAGATGTAATTTAAAGGATTTTAAATGATAATTTAAGTTTTTTGGTGGAAAAACCATATCAGACACAAATTATTAATCAAAGTAGTAGTATTTTATATGGATCTTAAAACATGTTCGGAGGGGATCTTTAAAGATCTTTAAAAGCTTAAAGTTGCCATCCCCATCCAACTGAAGGAGCAATAATAAACATGTTTCTGAGTGGAGACTTTAATGTTTATTCATGGACGTTTATTTCTATTGTGACGTCGTTGTTTTGAACAGGCGCTTCACGGACAGCTTCCTGCAGGGGTCCTTCAGAGCAAAACGTGAACACATTTCAGCTGTGAGTAAAACAGGATTTTAAAAGGAGACATGATGTTATTATTTATGATGATTGTGTGTATATTTAAGCTAGAAACAGAGCTGCCATCAGGCTGTGAGCTCAGACAGAAAGACGCTGCTTCTTGTGCGCTAGACGCCAGACTCCGTTTAAAAAGTACAAGTTCTGGTTTGTCCGCCTCCAGCACGATACTGATGTTATTAAATTATAAATTAACACGTTTTTACATTCATTAAGAGGTTCTCTTCCAATCGGCTGTAACAGAACAAAGCAAACATGACTCGTGTGTAAAATCCTGACTTGAGTTCATACTGTCGTTTATCACGGTGATGCTTTACAGGAAATAAGAAATTATAAAATAAGCCATTTTGTAAATGGAGTTTGGGGTTTGAGGTACTTGTACTTTACTTTAGTATTTCCATGTGATGCTACTTTCTACATTTCAGAGGGAAATATTGTACTTTCTACTCCACTACATTTATTTGACAGCTTTAGTTACTTTTCAGATGAAGATTTGACACAATGGATAATATAACAAGCTTTTAAAATACAACACATTGTTAAAGATGAAACCAGTGGTTTCCAACCTTTTTGTCTTTTGACGTCTTACAAAAAGCAGTGTGTAGTCGGGGTCACATTTCACATGTCTATGAGTTGCTAACAGCTCCACCGAATAGTGATTTTTCCCTCTAAACTTCTCACATGCTTTCATTTCAATAAATGTTCAAATGATCCAATATTTCAGCAAAAATCAAAGATTAGAGAAAAAGTCCAAAAACTGAAAACAGATTTGTGTATCAACCTGTAATCACATCATAGCAGTGATTTAAGTGAAAGAAGGGAAACCAGTATAAATGTGTCTGCTGTAACTGGTCCTGTGTGTGTGTGTGTGTGTGTGTGTGTGTGTGTTGTCCATCACAGAGAGGTCAGAGGTCAGGATGGGTCGCTCCTCCAAAGACAAGCGGGACATTTACTACCGTCTGGCCAAAGAGGAGGGCTGGAGAGCGAGGAGCGCCTTCAAGCTGCTGCAGCTCGACCACGAGTTCAACTTGTTCACAGGTGAGAAGCAGAGGACACCTGAGACACCTGAGACACCTGAGACCCCTGAGACACCTGAGACACCTGAGTCTCTGTCCAGCTGTAACAGTCATGACTCTGCTGATGTGTTGGGCCCTCGGCTGTTTGCCCAGGAGGCTCCGTCAGTATCCGTTCATGCTTCTGTCCCTGCTTGTCTTCTTCTGCTGTCTTTTAATAAATGTCTGATTTGTCAAAATGTATTTATGAAGGTTTTTTCTCTCTCAGGTGTGAACAGAGCGGTGGATCTGTGTGCAGCTCCCGGCAGCTGGAGTCAGGTCCTCAGTCGGAAACTCAGGTTGCCTTCATCAGTTTTTGATTTAATTTACAGGAACATTAAGTCACCTGGACAGAAAATCCTCTGCGTGGCTGCAATTTCACAGTATTTTTATAAAACAATTAGAGCCGCAGCGATTAGTCGATTTGACAGAAAATTAAACAGCAACTGTTTTGATAATCGTCATTTTTGAAGGAAAAGTATAAAACATTTGCTCTGAAATGTGAGGATTTGAATCTTTTATGCGTCATACATGATAGTAAACTGAATATCTTTGGATTTAAGACTGTTGATCGGACAAAGCTCGACATCTGCAGACGCCACCGTCGGCTCTAAGAAATTATAACGTGCATTTTTCACTACTTTCAATAAAATAATCAGCAGGTTAATGAAAACAATTGTGAGTTGCAGCCTTTAAAACGATAAAATATCAGATTTGAAGTTAAAGAACTGCAGCTCTGCATCTCACTTACATGTGTAGCTTCAGACATGAAACGGATCTTAATGGTTTTGTGTTTCCTCTCAGAGGGCGGGAGGAGAAGGGTGATGGCGGTGAGGAGGTGAAGATCGTGGCGGTGGACCTGCAGGCCATGGCTCCTCTTCCAGGAGTCACTCAGATTCAGGGAGACATCACCAAGGTGAGGACACGATGAACAAACATGACGTCACTGTGATGGGAGCTTTTTCAACTGCAGGAACTTCATGAAACGGAACCGTTGTGGTTGTTCTGCTTTTGTTTCCACTGTTCTCTGCTGAAATCCTGGAACTAAAGTTTGGGGCGCTACTCAGGAAGTGATTAGAGCTGCAACTAATAATTATTGCAGTTTGTGGTGATATAACAAGAATATTGTTGATATTTTTAGTGCAACATTTAGTGGATTTTGGAAAACCTGCTACACATTCAGTCATTTTGCAGCAATTTAAAAAAAAAAAAAAAAAAGCTTGTGAAGAATATCTCCAGAAACAGTCCTTCCTCTCAGTGCAGCGATGCGTCACATGACCTGCGTCGTCTTCCTCCTCTCAGGTGTCGACAGCTCAGGAGATAATCCGTCACTTTGAGGGTCAGCCGGCCGACCTGGTGGTGTGTGACGGAGCTCCAGATGGTGAGACGCTCACTTCCTGTCTGTCCTCACCTTATCCTCACGACATCTCCTGTATACTAGATTTTTTTTTCTAGGATGGCAAAGTCATGACCGGCCCTACTCTGCCTCTGATTGGCCAGTACTGGTTGCCTTCGTTGGTTGGGTTGGTTGGGTTTAGGCATGAGGAGGGAGAGTGGTTAGGGTTAGTGTCAGCATATCAGGGTAAGCCAATCAGACGCAGCGAAGGGCGGGTCATGACTTCACCATCCTAGGAAAAAAAAATCGCCTTCTGTGTTGGCCTGCTGATGTTTATATTCAGCTTCCTGTTCTGTTTCCATAGTAACCGGGCTCCATGACGTGGATGAGTACATCCAGGCTCAGCTCCTATTGGCTGTGAGTACAGAGGTGTGTTTGTGTCAACATGTCGGTCTGTGATGTCACACTGACAGATGTTTGTCTCTCAGGCGCTGAACATCACAACACACGTTCTGAAACCTGGAGGGACGTTTGTGGCCAAGGTGAGTCCGACTTTTATCCACATGATTTACTGATAATACTCTTTTTATTAATAATTCAGTCTGTATAGATGTAGATGGATGTAGAAATAATGACAATCATCTGTGTGCAGTCGTGTCTTTATTTCTCACCATCTCAGCCATTATGTTCTGTACCAGTAAAGACACCTGGATCAGGTGTTCACAGGCAACAGTATCCTGGTTTCTGAAACCAGGATAAGATGTTTAAATGCGCAACACATAACCAGGATACTGGTGCACATGTGAACACACTCATTGACAGGTGAACAGGTGACAGGTGGAGCAGGCAGCATGTTAATATGAAAACAGCTGATTGAGGGTGTAAGGGACCGAGCTGGCAGACAAAGGAGACTCAGGTGGTTTCAAAAAAGAGGGTTTTTATTTTACCCAAAAAATGCGAACAAAAGGTACAAATAACAAACTATGTAAATAAAGTTCAGGGCCCATAAAAGAGGTCAAATAAACAGAACTCAACTAAAGTGAACTTAACCCTACTAACAGACCTTCCTAAATGAACACAAAGGGGAACATATATACTGGCCGATCAGACCATAACAGAAGAGGGGTAACTAACAAATGACAACCAACTAAGCAATAAACAACAGAATTCCCCCCAACACAGGTTAACTCAACTAAATCAACTAAACCAAAAATACCCAACTAAACATTCAATAAAGAGAAACAAACGATATGACTAAACTTGAAATAAACAGTTCCCCCCCTATGAGGTGGCAGGACTTGGTATGACCCAATTGGCCACTTCCTGTATTTAACCATTCCATGTCCTGGTGCACATCCTTTGCCCAGGCCTGGCCAGATGTCCTCCAGGAGCAGCACCCCAACACTGGTAACTCAAAAAAAGGAAAATTAGAACTTAAACTAATGACTGCACAAAAGTTAACCAAATATGCGCGCTACAAATAGAAACTAATGTACTGCCAAACTGTACAATAAAATGAGTATGATGTATGAAACAAAATCCAGTGTGTTGTTATTTATTTGTATGTAATGTGAAATGTAATTAAATTAGCTAACTGAGGAAAGAATTAACTACAAATGTAAAAGAAACCAAAGTGTGAGTGCCAGCTGGGATACAAACTTCAAAATGGCTGTGTGGCTGCAAGTGCGGCCATCACAGAGGGCATCTTCATCCATTTATGGATAATTGTGGGAGTAGAAATGAGACTCGTGCACGTGCATCTACTTCCACAATGACTGAGATTGAACCATGTTTACACACTTCTTTGTAAATCTGATGAACTCCTCGGGCAGGTCGTTCGAGAGCCTTCTAGTGTTGGTGACAACATCCAGTTTGTATCTTTTCATTTTATTCTTACAATTTGGAACCTTGGAGGCACAAAAAGTTTTATGTCATCTGAAACTGCTTTTCTCTCACACATGTGAACAAACTGACGTGCAAGTTGTCTCGAACTTAGATCTTTAACGAGCCATAGTGTGCTGCGGGCAGTTGTCCTCGTTTCAGGTCGACTCAGAGACAAACGTTCACGATCATGACAAAATCATTTTATTTGGACAGCTGTCTGAGGCTCAGCAGCTTCCCCCGAATCTATAAAACGGATCAAAGTTACCATGACACATAGAGACACAACAGCCACGTTTATGGGAAACACATCGGGTTGAAATAAACTGGAATTATCCTTTTAAGAAGGGAAGTCTCACGCTTATACCAAGAATCTGGATAAACGTACAGCTTCCTGTTGTGTCTTTGTGTCTCTGAACCCCGACGGCTCCCTTTACATATTTGATTCAGTGTCACTTTCTTTCCAAAAAGCCTTTTTTGTTCATGTAACAAAACAAACTTCTCTGTTTAATATTGTTTTAAAGGATCGTTCTGGTATTATTCTAGTAGGTTAGCAATAACACTGAACTCACCAAGAAACACAAGCAGTCAAACCATCAAACTTAGCCAGATCATAGTACTGAAAACACATGATGTCATTCTGTATAATCACCACAGTGTAAAATAGTAAATAGTGTAAATTATAGACTGTATTAACCCCTCGTTGTCCTGTGTGCCGCAGATCTTCAGAGGTAAAGACGTGACTCTGCTGTACTCTCAGCTGAAGATCTTCTTCAGTGGTGTGACCTGCGCCAAGCCTCGCAGCAGCAGGAACTCCAGCATCGGTGAGCCACCGCCACCGACGACCAATCACACGGCTCGAAAGGTGGAGGAGACAAACCTCACCCCCGAGCTCACATAGTCGCTGTTTATTCGGTGGAGATTGCAGAATGTTTGATAATATAATCAAATAAAAACCAATTCAATCATATTTTACCTCATTAATTTCCATCTGAACCTGTGGTGTGTGTGTGCAGAGGCGTTCGTGGTGTGTCAGAATTACTGTCCTCCTGAAGGTTACGTCCCCAACATGTCCAACCCTCTGCTGGATCACTCCTACGGTAAATATCCTTATTAACTTTGTTGCCTGTTCTGTTTTTAAAGTGGACAATTCAAAGGCAAAGATATAATAATATCAGCAGATACATACTGATCAGCGACCCCCTGTGGCCACATGCTACGTGCTACGGTAAGCGTACTGTGTCATTTCCGGTTGTCGACTGTGATTACTGTTGTTGCTGCTCCCAACTCAGTTGATTTTGCTATATTTCTCATTACTGTGGATAAATACTTGCTGTATATTTAAACTTTCGCTAGTTCTACACAAGAACTCTCAGCGCTTTCTCTCTTTGTGACTTTCTCGCTAATCGCACAATTGTTAGTTACTTTAGCTCTGCGGCTAGCATTAGCAGCTAACTTAAGCTAAGCGGTTAGCGATGGCTTCTCTCTCTCCCTCTCATTCTCCTGCTCTCTCTTGTTCGGTGTGTCATATGTTTAGTTATTCCTCTGCCTCCTTTAGTGATAGTGATAAGTGTAATAAGTGTAGTTTATTTGCAGCACTGGAGGCAAGGCTTAGTGAATTGGAAGCGCGGCTCCGCACCATGGGAAAACCAATCAGTAGCTAATATAGTTAGCCAGCCCCCAGTATCCGGTGCGGGCCGACCTAGCGTAGCTCCTACTCCCCCGGTAGCTCCCGAGCAGAAGCCAGGGCGGCTGGGTGACTGTCTGAAGGAAGCAGAGCCCTAAGCAGAAGCCCACGGTTCACCACCAACCGGTTCATGTTTCTAACTGGTTCTCACCCCTCAGTAACACACCTGCTGAGAAACAAACTCTGATTATTGTCAGCTCCATAGTCAGAAACGTGAAGTTAGCGACACCAGCAGCCATAGTTACATGTATTCCTGGGGCCAGAGCGAGCGATACGGAGTCAAATTTAAAACTGCTGGCTAAGAATAAACGTAAATATGGTACGATTGTCATCCATGTCGGCGGCAACGACTCCCGATTACGCCAATCGGAGGTCACCAAAATTAATGTTGAATCCGTGTGAACATATGCAAAGACAATGTGGGACTCTGTAGTTTCCTCTGGACCGCTGCCTAATCTGACCAGTGATGACATGTATAGCCGCATGTCATCATTCAACCGCTGGTTGTCGTGGTGGCGTCCAGCAAACGATGTGGGCTTCATAGATAACTGGCAGACTTTCTGGGGAAGACCTGGTCTGATTAGGAGAGACGGCATACATCCCACTCTGGATGGAGCTGCTCTCATATCTAGAAATATGGCTGAGTTTATTAGTAGACCAAAACCATGACAACCCAGAGCTGAGACCAGGAGGCAGAGCTGCAGTCCTACACGCTTCTCTGCACTTCCGTTAGAGCAGTTACCCACCCAAAACCACATAGAGACTGTGTCTGTCCCCAAAACCACATAGAGACTGCATCTGTCCCCAAAACCACATACAGACCACGTCTGTCCCCCAAAACCACATAGAGACTGTGTCTGTCCCCAAAACCAAATAGAGACTGTGTCTGTCCCCAAAACCACATAGAGACTGTGTCTGTCCCCAAAACCACATAGAGACTGCGTCTGTCCCCAAAACCACATAGAGACTGTGTCTGATCACAAAACCACATAGAGACCACGTCTGTCCCCAAAACCACATAGAGACCGTGTCTGTCCCCAAAACCAAATAGAGACTGTGTC
This sequence comes from Thunnus maccoyii, assembly GCF_910596095.1. Taxonomy (NCBI): domain Eukaryota; kingdom Metazoa; phylum Chordata; class Actinopteri; order Scombriformes; family Scombridae; genus Thunnus; species Thunnus maccoyii. Next base: position 1,250,472 of record NC_056537.1, read on the forward strand.
TGTCCCCAAAACCATATAGAGACTGTGTCTGATCCCAAAACCACATAAAGACTGCGTCTGTCCCCAAAACCACATAGAGACTGTGTCTGATGTGGACTCTTGAACATTAGATCTCTGTCATCTAAAGCTGTTTTAGTAAATGATTTAATCTCAGATCATCATATTGATTGATTGTCTTACTGAAACCTGGCTGTGTCATGAAGAACATGTCAGTCTAAATGAATCCAGTCCTCCCAGTCATATTAATACTCACATTCCTGCAGACACTGGCCGAGGAGGAGGAGTCGCAGCCATTTTCAACTCAAGCCTAATCATCAAACCTTACAGCCAATTCTATTTGTTATAGTGTAACCCTCCCCCCCCTCTCTCTCTCAACCCAACCGGTCAAAGCAGATGGCCGCCCACCAAGAGCCGGGTTCTGCTTGAGGTCTCTTCCTGTTAAAGGGGACTTTTTCCTTACCGCTGTCGCCAAGTGCTGCTCAAGTGCCCTGAGATGACTTTTGTTGTGATTTAGCGCTATATAGATAAAAATTGATTGATTGATAAAAATACTAGCTTTTGGACTTTTTCTCTAATCTTTGATTTTTGCTGAAATATTGGATCATTTGAACATTTATTGAAATGAAAGCATGTGAGAAGTTTAGAGGGAAAAATCACTATTTGGTGGAGCTGTTAACAACTCATAGACATGTGAAATGTGACCCCGACTACACACTGCTTTTTGTAAGACGTCAAAAGACAAAAAGGTTGGAAACCACTGGTTTCATCTTTAACAATGTGTTGTATTTTAAAAGCTTGTTATATTATCCATTGTGTCAAATCTTCATCTGAAAAGTAACTAAAGCTGTCAAATAAATGTAGTGGAGTAGAAAGTACAATATTTCCCTCTGAAATGTAGAAAGTAGCATCACATGGAAATACTCAAGTAAAGTACAAGTACCTCGAAACTGTACTTAAGTACTTGAGTAAATGTATTTAGTTACTTTCCATCACTGTAAACTGTGAACTGAACAATCAATTATCATCTGTAAGAGGATTGTGTGTGTTATTTCTTCTCTCAGAGGAAACAGTTTATTTTTGAATAGTCATACTGGTTTCAGTGTCATAAATCCAGTATAGATGGGTATGTCCTGGTCCTGGTTCTCTCTTCAGTCTGGTCTCTGTTCCTCAGATGTGGACTTTAACCAGTTAGAGGGTCCGAACCGTGTCATCGTTCCTTTCCTGGCGTGTGGTGACCTCAGCGCCTTCGACTCAGACAGAACCTACCCTCTGCAGGTGAGGACCGGACCTCCTGAACCACCCACTCAAACTGAAACCTTAAAACTATTATAAACTACTATAAATCTGCTTCAGTCATTTGTTTGTGTTTTAAGAGCTGTAATATCAGTTTTAGTCTCTACTGTACCTGCTGCTCTAATTATCTTCACTATGAAACTGAATCCACTCATTTTTAACCTAAATTCCATTAATTTACTCCGTAATGATGATGGAATTTTAATGGGATAGAATAAAGGAATATAAGATGGAATATCTGCATGTTAAAGGGCTAAAATCACTTACTGACTGTTTACTGACTGTTCACTGACTGTTTACTGGCTGTACTGAATGTTTACTGACTGTTCGCTGACTGTACTGACTGTTTACTGACTGTACTGAATGTTTACTGTTTACTGACTGTTTGCTGACTGTTTACTGAATGTTTACTGATTGTTTATTGACTGTTTGCTGACTTAACTGACTGTTTACTGACTGTTTACTGATTGTTTATTGACTATTTGCTGACTTTACTGACTGTTTTCTGACTGTACTGACTGTTTGCTGATTATTTATTGACTGTTTACTGACTGTACTGACTGTTTGCTGACTTTACTGACTGTTTACTGACTGTACTGACTGTTTGCTGACTTTACTGACTGTTCACTGACTGTACTGGCTGTTCACTGACTGTACTGGCCGTTTATTGACTGTTTGCTGACTGTACTGGCTGTTTACTGACTGTTTACTGACTGTACTGACTGTTTGCTGACTTTACTGACTGTTCACTGACTGTACTGGCTGTTCACTGACTGTACTGGCCGTTTATTGACTGTTTGCTGACTGTACTGGCTGTTTAGTGACTGTTTACTGACTGTACTGACTGTTCACTGACTGTACTGGCTGTTTACTGACTGTTTATTGACTGTACTGACTGTTTACTGACTGTTTACTGGTTGTTTACTGACTGTTTACTGACTGTTTGCTGACTGTACTGACTGTTTACTGACTGTTTTCTGACTGCACTGGCTGTTTACTGACTGTTTACCAACAGTGTATAAGTTCTTACTGTCTTTCCTCAGCTGGACGCTGGTAAACAGTACCAGTACACCCCCCCCACCCAGCCGCCCATCCGGCCCCCCTACCAGCAGGCCTGCCACCTCCGCAGAAACAACCTGCTGTCCAGAGAGGACGCTCCGTCCGGCGGTCCCGACCAGAGCGGAGACCAGCAGCCGCCGGCCGAGTCCACCTGACCGGTCTGACTGAACAACGATAAAACAGCAGTCCGGCAGTCTGGGAAATGATTTTATCTGATTTTATGTGGAGTGTTTTTGTAACGGATCAGTGTAGAAATGTTATATTTTAGAAATAAGAGATTTTTTTTTTGGGGGGGGGGGGGTGCAACTGCATCTTTATGGTTCACATTAATAAAATTTTAACAGTAATTTAAGTCCGAATGTTTTTTTGTTGTTGGTAAACATTATCAGGTTGTAAGCAAATAAAATTAAAATCCTTTGTTGTGCTGCCATCTGCTGTTTAATGCTTCTGATTCTGAATCTTAAGTTTGTTTATTTTTGGAGTTATTGACTTTTTTATAAATGTTCTATCCTAATGAGAATTTAACTACCTGGATCTTAAAAAAAAAAAAACACTGTCTCACACACTTTGTGTCAAAGTTTTGAGTGAAGATACTGTAAACATTGTAAAACCATTTTCTGTAATGATCCAAAAACTCAAGTACTGTACTTCAGTACAATTTGGACGTACTTGAACTTTACTTGAGTTTTCCATTTTATGCTACTTATGATTTTTCCCTCTAAACTTCTCACATGCTTTCATTTCAATAAATGTTCAAATGATCCAATATTACAGCAAAAATCAAAGATTAGAGAAAAAATCCAAAAACTGAAAACAGATTTGTGTATCAGAACTTTGTTTTTTCTTCTTTCCTCTCCCATTAATCATCTCACCACCCCTCAGATTTATCTGCTGACCCTTTGGAGGGGCCCGACCCCTAGGTTGGGAACCACTGGACTAAACTAGCTAACTGTATATAAAGTAGTGTAAACTAGCTCCACCTCCAGCAGCTACAACAGTAACATGCTGCTCTAACACTGATGCTTCACTATTAATAATCTAATGATGTCATATATAATAATATATCAGTCAGAGGGACCAAACCACTACTTTTACTGTAGTACTTTAACTACATCAAGCTCATAATACTTATGTACTTTTACTGCAATACTTTAACTACATCAAGCTCATAATACTTATGTACTTTTACTGCAATACTTTAACTACATCAGGCTCATAATACTTATGTACTTTTACTGCAATACTTTAACTACATCAAGCTCATAATACTTATGTACTTTTACTGTAGTAGGTTTTTTCATGCAGGAATTTTACTTGTAATGGAGTATTTTTTCATTGCTGTATTGATACTTTTACTGTAGTTTCCCTTTTTCTGAATGAAAGAAGCACCAAACAAAAGAAAAACAGTCGGAAACATTTTTTTTTTAATTTACATTTTACATTTTTTACATTTTAAACAAAAATACTAAAAAAATGCAGAGGACAAAAGAACTTATTGAAAGTGAGACTGTATTTTAAGCCGCCACTTATATCTACTCCTACGTCTACACCTATGTTTGTTTTTTTTACATTTGTTCGTTTACTGTTAACACTTTATGAAACAGAAGACATTAATATGATATTTCCATCTCCAGATTTACACTAAAAATGCTGTTTTTAGTGTTATTTCATAGAATTTAAGTAGCAGTAATCGATTCAAGATTAATTCAAGTTACTCAGTAATTTTGATGTTTGTTTATTTAATGGAAAGGAAACAAGCCTTTAAATTAACCCTTAAACTGATAAATAATTGGTTTTGATAAGTCATTTAATGGATATTTTGTCTGCCTGTATTTTTAATTTTTAAAGTATCTGAATAGTTCTTCCACCGACACATTATTGGTTGTTTTTATGGGATTTGTGGACAATAGCAGCTGACTGTTCCTTTACATTTCCTAACGTTGACTAAATGTTCAGACTGAACATCTTTCAACATCCGAGTTCGGAAAAACGAGGTTTGGTTAGAATACATGTATTGATCCAAATAGTACTAATCGTGGTGTAATGTGTTCAGAAAAATAAATAAATAAAAACAAAATAAGAAAAAAGTCTTTCCCCCTATCACGTTATTTACAGAAAGCGTCACTTACAGCATTAAGACAATAAGAAAACAATTAGGCATCATAATGAAATAAAGATAACATAAAGGACATGACTTCACTTTCAGTTTGTTGATACAGTCAACATATTAACAGGACAAAGGGTAAGAGCAATATAGATAAATAAATAAACAGAAAAATGACAGAACATGTAGGCAATCAAATCAGATTTCTTTAAAAGATTTTTGGAGCATACTAACTGTAAGTGCACATTTCCTATTGTTTACAAGTTCTCAAAATAATTCATTCATTGATTAAGTTCAGATTCATTCATTAAATTCAGTCATGACAAGTTCAAACGACACGTGACCTCAAGAACTTGTTTTTATGGATGTGAAATTTTACCAGTAAAAATAATAAACTGACTTCTGTTGAACTTTCTGTTTTTTGCTCAAGAAGAAAAAAAAGAGTCGAAGCGACTTCCTGGTTTCAGTTGTACGTGGTGACGTCACGGCATAACGGCTCACACAACCGCATTGTTTTTGGGGGAAGAGAAGCTCCGCCGCTCCGAACTGCTCCCGATCGGGCTGATCGATCACGGTTTATCTCAATCACAGTGGAACACCTGAGCCCAGCTCCGTCGCCCTGGATACCGGCCGGACACGTGCAGGTGTGAGTCGGTTGAGCGCGAGCCGCGCTGAATGTGGATTTAACGGCTGCTTCGCTCCGCAGGCCGCGCCGCCATTGCTGCTGTATTTATCCGCTGAATTGTTGGAAGCACCGCGGTGAGTTCAGCTTCTCTCTGTCTACTTCTCCTTTAATGTCTGTCCGCTGCAGTCTGAGCTGGTTTAAACCCGAAACCAGCCCGCAGTGCTCCGAGGAAAACACAACTTCTTCAATCGAGGCAGCTTCTTGTTGTGTTGGTCGCCATCTTTCCTCCCCCCCTCGGTTACTAGCAGGCTAACGTTAGCCTGGTTAGTGGACGGACTGTCCTAACGCGGTTATCCGGCGACCGGAGAGGCCGTCACCTGCCGGGGGGCACTACCGGGCCGTGCTTTCTTGTTACCGTTTGGTCGATAACCGGTAAGCAGATAGGATGAAGCACACAGATGTAGTTGTGTGTCGGTTAAGCGGAGCTAACGGTAGCCGCGGCCAGCAGTTACCGTGGAACATCCAGAGAGAGACCGACCAACAAGCAGCTCTCATCGGCTTCAGGCCCGCTGGTTGAGCCGACCGGAGGCTCGCTGTGGTCGGTGTGGATGTGTGCTGCTTTCTTTCATTCATCCAGTGAAGGTTCATCGCGGTCAGGCTGTGTTCGCCTGCTGTGCTTTACACTCAGCTGCGAACCGAAAACATGTTGAACTGTTACATTAAAAACCAAATAAACAAACAGTGAAGCTTTACAGTAACAGCAGCCAGCTGAGCGACAGAAAAGGCTTAGAATAAACTCTACTGATCCGTAGAAGGAATTTGCTCTCAGTGGCTTTTAAAGGACGGGTTCACAGTTTTTCAAGTGTGTCTTAAAACAACAGTCAGGGGCCCACATGAACACTGAAACATGTATTCTTGCTGTAATCATTCCTCCTGTTCATACTGACCATTGGAAGATCCCTTCATAATGCACTTACAATGGAAGTGATGGGGGGCGCCTGAACTCTGTGGTGCAGGCTGTGTTATTGCAACGAGTGCATGAATAATAAAAACAGTTCAGGTTATCATGGACTTTCAGGCAGCTTCTCAAATCAGATTTCATCACACTATAGATTTAAGCTAATATGAAGCTTCAACGTTACAGTCTTTTTAGTGCCAAAGTCTTTTTGTTACTATACTTCCACCTGCAGCTCAACAGGGAAACACTGTCCGAGGAAACACAAAGACTGTAAATGTGTCAGATATCCACTTGATATGACTAACTCAGACTGATGAAGCTGAATAGAAGCTTCACACAGACTTTTAAATGACTGTGTGGACACACTGTGGATTTTATCCTCCATCACTTCCATTGAAAACACATTTGAAGGATCTTTTAATATCCAGTATGAACAGGAGGAATGATTACATTACTGTTACTATGGAAACCTGACTGCTGGTTTAAGACATGCTTGTAAAATGGTGAACCCGTCCTTTAATATAGACACACACACACACACACACACACACACAGTTCAGACACATGCACAAGAGGATCCAGATACAAACACGTACAGATGAGATGATCAGTCATAGTTATTATATTATATTGTGATTTTTGGACCATATTTAAATATGTCAACTTGGGCTCAGGGAAACTGTGACGGACAGTTTATCATTATATTCTCACAGTTGATAAAATCAAGAATGAATGAAAATAGTTGCGACCCTGATGTTGACACAAAGATGGAATTTGACTCTGGTCTCTGTTGTTCTCAGTATACATAAACACAGTGCAGAGAACATACAGATAAACAAAGATAAACAAACACAAACATGAAGCTGCTCATTTCAGACAAGAGCTGGACTCTTAATCTGTAGAAAGGTGCAGATAAGTTGTTTTTATTTTCAGTGATTGTGTGTTTTCTTTACAGCCGGGTATCAAACCTGAACACTGAAATGTGTCTGTAGCCACGAGAAGTGAAACATGCAGAGGATCAAAAGTTTGCATTGGTCAGATTCTGAGTCTGGTTGGATTCTTATTGAATGTATTTAACACGGATGCATTCAGCTGTTTGCACGAGGAAGAGGATTAAACATGCGTCATCAAATAGATTTTGAGAAAGACTTGTGAGTGTAAAACTTGTGAAAGCAGATCAGACTCGGCTGCACCACATGACAGACACACTGCGTTGGTAATACATTGATTAGGTTGTTTTATGTTGTATTTTGGGGCTCATATATCTTCATTCACGCTCAGTTGTTTACTCCTAAAATGACACCTTCACAGAGATAATAAGTTGTGTGTTTTATTATTATTTACATATTTCTTTGCTCCTCCTTGATTGAAGGCTGGAAGAGTTGGTGACATCACATTAACTGCCCAACTTTGTTCCTGCAAGGCAGCGCTGAGGGAAAAGGCTGTTAATCATTGCTGCAGGTTCCAATAGGTCCAACACACACGGCTCTGTGTGGCGGTCGTTGCTTCACAGGGAGAGTTAATGACATGAAAAACTGATGTACGTTCATCAGTCGGTGTCAAACTGTAACATGTTGTTTCATTCGTTTGCTTTTCAGGGTCTTTACGGCTTCGGCATGAGGAAAAAAGGTCGACATCAACGCCCAGCGGGGCTGAAAAGAGCGTCCTCGCCCATCAAGCCGTCGCCCAACCGAGAGACGCTGACGTACGCGCAGGCTCAGCGAATGGTGGAGCTGGAGGTGGACGGCCGCGTGCACCGGCTCAGCATCTACGACAAGCTGGACGTCATCACCGACGACGACCCCACGGCTCAGGAGATCATGGAGTGCAACAGCAACAAGGAGAACAGCGAGAAGCCCCAGCAGGTCCTGGTGCGCTCCGTGCGCCTTAAAAACAGTCAGCAGAAGAAGAACGCGGCGCTGACGTCCTCTCACGGCGGCAGCCACGGCAGCACCGCCGGCCTGTTGGAGCCCAAAGTTAGAACGGTTGAATACAATTTGCCCGTGGTGCCGAGGAGGCCGGTGGCGTATTACAAATACACAGAGAGGACAGCAGAGGAGCTGGACGAGGAGGTGGAGTACGACATGGACGAAGAGGATTACGCGTGGCTCGAACTCATCAACGAGAAGAGGAAGAGCGAGGGCATCAGCCAGGTGTCCAACAACCTGTTTGAGTTCCTCATGGACCGCTTCGAGAAGGAGTCTTACTCAGCCACGCAGGGTCAGAGCGACCTGCAGTCGCTGGTGGACGAGGACGCCGTCTGCTGCATCTGCATGGACGGAGACGGGGCCGACAGCAACGTCATCCTCTTCTGCGACTCTTGCAACATTGCCGTGCACCAGGAGTGCTACGGCGTGCCGTACATCCCGGAGGGCCAGTGGCTGTGCCGCCACTGCCTGCAGTCCCCGTCGCGGCCCGCCGAGTGCGTCTTCTGCCCCAACCGAGGCGGAGCGCTGAAGAAGACCGACGACGACCGCTGGGGCCACGTGGCGTGCGCTCTGTGGGTGCCCGAGGTGGGGTTCTCCGATACGGTTTTCATCGAACCCATCGACGGCGTCCGCAACATTCCGCCGGCACGCTGGAAGCTCACTTGCTACTTGTGCAAGGAGAAGTGCGCGGGAGCGTGCATCCAGTGCGACAAGATCAACTGTTACACCGCCTTCCACGTCAGCTGCGCCCAGAAGGCCGGCCTCTACATGAAGATGGAGCCCGTCAAAGAGGTGACGGCGTCCGGCACCACCTTCTCTGTGAAAAAGACGGCGTACTGCTGCAGCCACACGCCCGAAGGCTGCGACCGCCGGCCGCTCAACATCTACGAGGAGCCGCACCCGAAAAACGGAGCCTGTCACAAGAGAGCCGACAAAAGGGGAAAGGCCCGAGCCAAGGGCTGGCAGAAGAAGAAGAGTAAAAGAGCGGAGCCTGAACCACAACCGGAACCCGAGACCCCGACCAACCCTGGGCCCAGTATCACCGCTTCAAGGTAGACGGGACAGCTGGGACTCCCACAATGCATCTCTCTCTTTGATTATTAATTAACAGTCTGTACGTTCTGTGTTTGTCTTCATCTGTAAGAACGTTCTCAGTCCTGATTCTGGATAATAGTTTCTGAAGGTGATGAACTCAAATCAATAACTGATCAGATCTAGATGATCAATGAATCTTATAATCCACAGTCAGAAGGAAAATATTTATACATACATACATATATCACATCCATAGAAATCATTTTAAAACAAACAGTGGAATCTGTTTGAAGGGAATATAAAATAGTTTATCACATCTTTTTATTTTCCAAGAATCCTGATCCAGGTTTTAATCCTGCTGTACTCTAGTGGTCCTCACAAGTTTATCAAGACCCGGGTCCAGATCCAGGAGGTTTTTAAAATTAATTTCTTTATGTCGTGTTCAGGAAAGATTTCCACAAGGATTTTTTTTGATCAGGTCCACAGTTTTATACCCTTTTAGATCTGTTATGTGCACTAATATGTCAACATGTGTAACAAACAGAATCACAGCTGCATTTTGGGTAAATTCTGGCTTTTTACAACTTGGGTCTTATTTGACAGGCAGGTATTCATCTCAGAGCCACTCCACATGAATCACAATACAAAAACTACTGATTCTGATTATAATATATATAGAAGAACTATAGATATCACTGTAATCTGCTAATCAGTGATCAGACACTGATCAATGATCTGTTATATATGTGATTCTGTACATTAGTGCCAGTCAGATGGATGTTTCTGTGGTAGATTTGTTCATCATTTCTATTAATAATAATATTAAAGTCACTGAAATCACTACTGAGAAGCTGTTACAGGTACGCAGAGACAGAATGAATGTTGTTTCATAACATCAGCGTCTCTTTCTGTCCCTCTGTGGTTCAGTTACGACACCATCCTGAACCAGGTGGCGGTTCAGAGGAAGCGTCCCTTCGTCGAGCGGGTGCTGAGCTACTGGGTGCTGAAGAGACAGTCGAGGAACAACGTGCCGCTGATCCGCCGCCTGCAGGCCAACCCTCAGCCGCCCAAATCCAAGCAGACGGTCAGCGCTCGCCACGCACACACACACACACACACATACACATACACACACATACACACACATATACACACACACACACACACACACGTACACATACACGCACGCACACACATACACACGCACACACATACACACGCGCACACACACACACACATACACGCACGCACACACATACACGCACGCACACACATACACACACACACGCACACACATACACACACGCACACACATACACACACGCACACACATACACACGCACACACATACACACGCACACACATGCACGCACATACACGCACGCATACACATACGCATACACATACACGCACGCACACACATACACGCACACACATACACGCACACACATACACGCATACACATACACGCACGCACACATACACGCATGCACACACACACGCACGCACGCACACACACACACGCACGCAACAGCCTCGGACGTTTAACCTCTTACTGTTGTTTTTACTGAACCGTGTGATTTCTGCAGGAGCGGATGGAGACGAACCAGGCGCTGAAGGAGCAGCTGAAGGAGTGGCACCGCCTCCGCCACGACCTGGAGCGAGCTCGACTGCTGCTGGAGCTCATCAGGAAGAGAGAGAAGCTGAAGAGGGAGGAGGTACCGTCACTTACTGCTGCTGCTGCTTCTCCAGCTCAAAGACAAATAACAACAACCGTCTCTCACTCTAGAGCTGCAGTGATCAGGAGATTAATCGATCGGTTGTCAACTATTTTCTGGTTTCTTTAGTCTTTGTGGACAAAACAAGACATTTGATGACGACAGCTTGGGCTTTGAGGAACAGTCATAAACATTTTTCACCATTTTCTGACATTTTATAAACCAAATAACTAATTGATTAATCAAGAAAACAGACGCTTTATTTACACACAGTTGAACATACAGTTTTATGGAAGGGTGCATGTTTCAGTTAATTAAATAATGTTAATACATAATAATCATATTTATTCATCGTGATGCTGTCAGTCCTTTTATTTCGCCCATCGTACCGCCGTCTGTCATAAACAGCCTCTGACTGGATGAACCGCTGACTGTTCACAGCCTCTCATGTGTTTATATTGGCTTTATATGAAATTCACTGTATAAATACAAAAAGGATATTTATGGCCCGGGACTGACGGGGTTAAAGATTTACACACAAATTGAAAATAAAGTCCAAATAGAGTCAGATGTCACAGATATGATATCAGAACTACAAACTGAGTGGGACGGTTAGATTAGATTAGACACATCAGCTGTTAAACCAGTAAACACATCAGGAGTATGAACGCTGACCTGAGACTATAGACGATGTCTGATCCTGATCACATGATATCGTTCTCTGTGTGTTCTTGTGTCAGATGAAGCTGCAGCAGTCGGTGCTGGAGGTCCAGCTGACCCCCTTCAACATCCTGCTGAGAGCCGTGCTGAGTCAGCTGCAGGAGAAGGACCAGTACAGTATCTTCGCTCAGCCCGTCAGCACCAAGGAGGTCTGTAACCGTCGATCAGTGTGTAACGGAGACTTCGGAGTCGTCTTTCTCATTTTCTATTTGTGGAATGTTGGATAGAAAAACGGAAATTTGAGTAATAGAGAATCAGAGAGGTTTTATTTCTGGTGGCGTCTCTGGCTGCCTGAGAGGTCTAAGCGCCCGACTCAGCTTACATCTGATTGGCTGCAGGGGGGGACTGCTTATCTCGTCTGTTATCACATGACCAGGCGTGAACCGACTGGTGATTTAAACGTTGAATGTAATTCTTGACATTTATAAAGATTATGATCCTTGTAAATGTTCTCTTCAGACAGTCTGCAGCCTCTGACGTGTCTCCTCTGTCCCCCCCCCCCCACAGGTACCGGACTACCTGGACCACATCAAGAACCCCATGGACTTCTCCACCATGAGGAAACGCATCGACAGCCACGACTACAGGAGCCTGGAGGACTTCGAGGCCGACTTCAACCTCATCATCGCCAACTGCATGAAGTACAACGCCAAGGACACGTTCTTCTACAAGGCGGCGCAGCGGATGCAGGACCACGGAGGAGCCATCCTCCGCAGGTCCCGCAGAGAGGCCGAGAGGATCGGCTTCGACTTCCCCAGCGGGCTGCATCTGCCTGAAGCCCCAAAACTGGAGGCGCCGCCCCCTTTCTCCTGGGAGGACGGTACGTAGATCAATCATCTACATAAAATCAATAATGTGTGAATATGTCACGTGACTCTCTGTCTCCCTCTCTCTCTCTCTCTCAGTGGACCGCCTGCTTAGCCCCGCCTACCGTAAGCTGACCCCTCTGGAGGATCAGCTGAAGGAGCTGCTGGAGAAGTTGGATCTGAGTACGGCGATGAAGCACAGTCCGTCTCGCAGCAAGAGGCTCAAACTGCTGAAGAAGACCATCATGGAGGTCCGCAGCGAGATGAGCCTAAAGAAGTCGCTCCCACCTCCGCCCCCCGCCGCCGCCCCGGAGCCTGATCCCGCCCCCGCCGAACCCGAGGAGAAACCACTACCTGAGCCCCCGACAGAGCCCTCCACAGCACAGGAGAAGTCTTTACCTCCACCGACGTTAGAGCCGTTAACTTCGCCGCCGCAGCTCGACACCTCGCCCAGTAACTCGGAGCCGCCCCCTCTGAAACCAGTCAAACCCAGCGCGGACCACACTCCCATGGAGCTCGACAGTGACACCAACACGTCTACCTCAGTGCCCCAAGAAGCGATCAACGGGCACACCCCAGACCCGCTGCTCCCTGACAGCGACCTGCGCACCGAAGCCTCCGGCGCCTGCAACCGACGGAACAACGTCCTCTTCCGCAAGTCCAAGAGCGCCAGTCCGCAGAAACCACCCAAGACCCAAGAGGCATCCGCTGTGTCCCCGCCACCCCTGGGCGCCAAGACCTTCCTGTCTGTGGTGATCCCTCGCCTGGAGACGCTCCTCTTACCGAAGAAAAGAACACGCAGCAGCAGCGCTGACGGCGAAGAGGACGAGGAGTCGCCGATCAAACGTCTCGGCACAGGTAGAAAAGACGTCGTGTTTCAGTTCTGGGATTAAATCTGGGATTATTTCACTACACTGACACGTTTTGTGTTTTTCCTGCAGGAATAGCGAATGGTTTTGTGGTGGAGGAAGAGGAAACCTCGCCTTCACCTCGCCTGCTGGAGCCTCGCCGCCGCTGTGCCTCCGAGTCCAGCATCTCCTCCAGCGGGAGCGTCCTCTGTGGCACGAGGTGGGTTCAGGTCCAGAACATCCATCTGAACACCCGAACCCAGTGATTCGGTGATCAGGATCAATCCAGTTCTGAACATCTCGCTTTTCCTCATCTCGTCTCTTCCAGCACCGTCATCGTGTCTAAAAGCGGGAAAGGGCGGCCGGCGGCGGCTCGACGGAGCACCGTGGACGACAAAAACAATCTGATGACCTGCATCGAGAACGGAGAGTTCACCAAAGCCGCCAAGATCTCTTCAGGTGAGTACTGGTCCGTCAGCAACAAGTGTTTTCTGATGAATGTGAATGAAACTGCATGGCAAGCTGTCTGTCTGCTGAAGACTCAACATATTTAAAAAAAAACTCCTTCTCTGTACGTTTACTGAAGCTGTTTATGTGCCAGCATGCATCGGTTTGATTTATTTCTCCCTTAAATCACTGTTTCTACAAGTTCTTTTGAGCGTCCAGGCTTCTGATTGAGACATCCTTGAATTTCTTTGCCACAAAACCTCAAACTGAGGTTCAGAAACATGAGATCTCTGAAGGAGGTGAAGGGTGAGCAGCTGCTGGTTCCTGAGGAGTCCTGAACACAGAAACTCAGACTCTCCTGATGATGTAACCATCCTCCAGCTTTATATTCTGACACCAGTTTACATTATTCACACTTTGTTTCTGATAAAATAACATAATATTTGACCCTGATTTTTGCCGGACGGCTAAGAATACTACAATACCCAAGAGCCTCAGCTGCTGTTGCCATGGAGAAGAAGCCACAGGCTCAAATCAGAGTGTAATGATTTTAAAACGCTTTGTCACTGAAGTTGTAAACAAAGCGTGTCGCCATGGTGACCCAGAAATGAAAAGTGAACTGATTTAATCGTGATCTTGCACGTAGCCGTATTTTAAGCCTGATGATTGGCTGTTTCTTGCTGAAATGCACCTTGGGAGTTGTATTTAAGTCCTCTGTCTCGTAGCTTCGGCTTTTTACTGAAGTATTCAGATATTTTCTAACGCAGTTGTTCATCTTCTCTTGTGATGATACAACAGGAGAGTTTCATGTTGATCCAAACAGAAGAGACATAAAAAACAAACAGAGCGCCTGAAATATCTCCTCCTACTGTGTAACGCTCAGAGTGAGTCATCAGGCTGATATCACCCAACAAACAACATCTCATCCGTGTGTCTTTTGGCTGACGTGATGATTATCTTTGATTTAACTGTTGTTAGTGAAATCAAGTGAACAGCTTCATCTGATGAACCGTCACAATCAAAACATGTCTGACTGACTCTGAGAACTTTATAGTAAACAATATTTAACATCATTTGACAAGGATGTGGTAATAGTGCTGAGCAGACCAAGAAGTTCTGAGTCTTAAGTGAATAAATAAAAGAGGTCCCGTTTATTGTCTTCACCTTCATCAATAAATTACAGACGGGCTCGTCTCACTTTACACGCTCACAAACAAGCAGGAGCTCAGTGGAGAGCAGCAGTTAGTCTGTCTGTCCTCCACAACATGTCTGTTAATAAGTTGAAGTGATATAATAAATGAATATTTATAAAGATTGTGTTTACATGAGGGGAATCCATCAGTACACACTCAACACATGAGGGGGGGCAGAAACACTGTTGGCCTGCTGAAAAGTCTCTAAAATGTCTTTTCTAATCTTCTCTGCCGTCTTCACCAGACGAGCCGTAAACTTATCAGCTGGATAATAGAAATATGAGAGCAGCCTTCATTCTGCTACTACTCTCAGTCCAGTCAGTAAACACACCTCAGTCACACACACACACACACACACACACCTGCATACACACCAACACACCTGCATACACACACCTGCGCACACACACACCTGCACACACACACACCTGCACACACACACACCTGCACACCAACACACCTGCATACACACACACACACCTGCACACCAACACACCTGCATACACACACACACCTGCACACCAACACACCTGCATACACACACACACACCTGCACACCAACACACCTGCATACACACACACACCTGCAGTCAACAACTGAAACGATACACTGATCAATTTTCCCAGAACAAAACTAAAAGTTAGTCAGAAATGACACTGAACCAGAACCTGCTGGTTCGTCTGTTGGTTAAAATCCTCTACTTCTCTGTGTGTGTGTGTGTGTGTGTGTGTGTGTGTGTGTGTGTGTGTGTGTGTGTGTTTTAGATTATTAACTACACATCCAAAGTTCTGTCCATTCCTGCCCTTTTATTTAAACCATCGAATATGCTGAAAGATTGATTTTCTCCAAAATCCCATGAAAATCAACCTGAGACACTTCTCAGGTGTTAATGATACCCAGCCCAGTGTGTGTGTGTGTGTGTGTGTGTGTGTGTGTGTGTGTGTGTGTGTGTGTGTGTGTGTTTCTAGTTTATTTTAGATCCTCATTAGCTGTTACCAGAGCAACGACTCCTCCAGGGTCCATCGGGGAGAAAAATAACTTGTACACTTTCATGTAATAATGTAAATCAGACATCAGGTACAGACATATCACATGGACAAACACACGTCTGTACATATAAACAGGTAACTGAGATTGTACTGCAGCAGACACGCTGCTGTTAAATGTCCATAATTACCCGCCTCTTCAGATCCAAAGCTCCGCCGCCATCACTGCAGAGTCAGAGCGAGACTGAACACATTCACACTGACTGGAAGCAGCCACGTTGGGATTAATCACAGCAAGGTAGACTCTCCTCTCCGGCACATGAAGTTATTCAGTCTGGAAACACTCGTCTGAAATTGTTACGAGAATAATAACTTTAATTGTTGTAGATATACAAGATATATAAGATGCTTCATGTGCAAATGAGTCAATAAAAAACAGAGACTCTTCAAAAGTGAAATTCTGTACATATAGTCCTCAAATAGTAGCCCCCCCCCCCCGCCTTTATTTCTAATTGATCAGTATATTTGCTCATATTTTAGTACGAAGCCCCCTCGATTTAATCCGTGTACTCCGACATGTGGAACAATAATTCTAGTGCTTGAGTTCCACCCGGAACGTTTTGGCAGCGCACCACTTAGCTGCAGCACGCTAATGGAAATACCGGCTTAGCCAAGTTAGCCTGGCAGGGTAGCGCAGTGTTGCTGCTGTTATTATTATTATTATTATTATTATTATTATTATTAACACTTGTTTTTTATTTGTTCATATCGACCCCCCCCCCCCCAAAAGCGGGTTATAAAGGGGACGTATTCAGCTTTTAGTGTTATTTACATCCTGTTCTGATGTCGGATGTTAAACACGGTCAAAGTTCCAAAACTTGAGGTGAACGTGTGAAGAAATGCTGCCTGCAAGTCAAAACTCAGGGCTTCAACCTGCTCTGAACGCTTCGTTTGGGCTGACGTCAGCTCTTCGCACATGCTCATAAACGGCCATCCATCATGTTGCTAAGGTGGTTGCTAAGGTGTTTCTATGTGTTGTCCACTCTCATATTTCAGATGTGATTCAGCTCCAACATGTACGGATGGATTTGAGAAGTTTCCATTTCTAGTAAAGAACAAGAAAAAGAAGTGAAATCCTGCTACTATAGTTTGTTTACGTAGCCTCCGGAGCCGGAGGAAGTTTCCTGAAAACTGACCAATCAGAACAGAGGTGGCTCATCGGGAGGCGGGGCCTTAAAGAGACAGGAGCTAAAACGGCCTGTTTCAGACAGAGGCTGAACTGAGGGGCTGCATAAAGGACCAGTAGAAGATAAATAAGGAGTTTTTATAAATACAGAGCTGGACATGTGCAGAATATATCCTTTAAATCTATCTATAAGCCATCAGGAGTCTCTTAAACTGTTTAAATGTCATCTTTTCAGTGGTGTGTGTGTGTTTAATCCTCCTCTCCTGTGTGCGTGGCTGTGTGTTCAGACTCGTGTGCTCTCTGTCTGTTGCAGTGAATCCTTCATAACTTGCTTGTCGTTGTTCCTGTAGAGGTGTGGAAGCCCACCGCTGCCTTTCCATTTGTTCTGGAGCCTCTTAAACTAGTTTGGGCTAAATGTAGTGGATATCCCTCCTTCCCCGCCCTGGTGAGTGAGTGTTAGTCAAAGAGTCCCCTCGATGTCTCATTACCCATCTTGCCTCTCTGTCATTGTGCGTGCTGTAGCTCGTGATTTGTGCTCACAGCCGGTCGTGGACTGCTTGGTGTGTGTGGTGGAGTCGACCGCTTCGCTCAGAGCTTCTGTGGCTCGACTCGGCCTTTGCATGCTTGTGTCTCTTTTGAGTGCGGGCTTCTTCTGTGCTGCCTCCAGGTTTTTTTACTCCAGGCTGTTTTGTCAAAAGGCAGAACCGGCTCACTCAGTGTCCACCGCGCTCTGTTTGTCGGTTCACAGATCATGGACCCCAGAGTGCGGAGGATGAGGTATCAGCACAACGGGGTGGAGCTTCCCCGGCCGCCGCTGGACGTTCTCAAAGCCGGAGAGCGGATGCAGTACAGGTCCGCAGAGAAACTCTTCCTCGTCCACTTCTTCGACAGCAAGCGCAGCTGGTGAGGAACTCACCGAGCCACGTCACTGTTAGCAAAGAAACAAGAGGCTGAAAACTGTTCAGTAGCATCTTAACAAATCAAATCCATCTGAATCACCAGCTGTGTGCTCATTAAAGTGAGTTGAAGTGAAAGGACGGGTTCACAATTATTCAACTGTGTCTTAAACCAGCAGTCAGTCATCGAATGAACATGAAAGCTGAAATCATTCCTCCTGTTCATACTGACCATCAGAAGATCCTTCATAATGACCTTACAATGGAAGTGATGGAGGACAAAATGTATTTCAAAGTTTATCTGAAGCTAATATGAAGCTTCAGCGTCCAAATGAGTCAAATCAAGTAGATATCTTTCAACGTTACAGTCTTTTTAGTGTCAAAGTCCCTCTTTTTGTTACTATACTTCCACCTGCAGCTCAACAGGGAAACACTGTCCAAGGAAACACAAAGACTGTAAATGTGTCAGATATCCACTTGATATGACTAACTCAAGACTGATGAAGCTGAATAGAAGCTTCACACAGACTTTTAAATGACTGTGTGGACACACTGTGGATTTGAAGGATCTTTTAATATCCAGTATGAACAGGAAGAATGATTACAGACACCTGACTGCTGCTTTAACACACTGGGAACATGTGAACCGTCCTTTTTAAAATAACTCAAACATGTCTAATCACCTCTTGTTGGCTGCAGTATTTAGTGGCGTAAAACCATGAAGCTCATCAACTGTAGACTGACTGCTCTCAGTCTCTACCTCTGTCTCTCTTTTATACTTTTTCAAAAGCTGCAATTCTCAGTGGAAGAAATAACTTTACATTATGAAACCAGAGCCGTCAAAATATACAATATACACACACACACACACACACACACACAGTCTCGCTCATAGTAAAAACTCTGCTTTGATATTCTGTCCATTCATCTATTTATTATATATTATATATTCTCATCTCGTCTCCTCCCAGCTCTTATATGATAAATATTAGAATAAAAAGGATCAAATTGGATTTTGTCAGAAACATTTTTAGGTGTTTAGGACATTTGCTCGGTTGTTGTTGTTGTTGTTGTTGTTGTTGTTGTTGACATGAGTAGATGACAAAGCTGAGTTTTCTTCAGTCTGATGAAGTTTGAATTAGAGCTGCAACTAATCATCATTTTCATCATCATTAATCTGTCGAGTATTTTCTGGATGAATTATTTAGACTGAAATGTTCAAAACGTGAAAAAATGGAATTCACAGTTTCTCAGTGACGTCTGAAAATGACTTGATTTGTCTAAAATGTCAGTTAACTGAAGGGAACCATCAAATATTTGATTTTCTTTCTTAAATAAAGACAAAAAATTTATCAAAATAGTTGCAGATTAATTTTCAGACAGTCGACTAGTTGTTGCAGCTCTAGTTTAGATATTAATGATCTCTCCCCCCTCCTTCTCTCTCTGTCTCTCTCTCCCTGCCCCCCCCCCCCCCCCCCCCCCTCTCTCAGGCAATGGCTTCCTAGATCTAAGATGGCTCCGTTCGGGATCCAGGCGCTCGACAGAGTCAAGCTGACGGAGCCTCGCTCCACCGGCCTCCGAAAAACTGTGCAGCTCGCCTTCGACCGAGCCGTCGACCACCTGAACCGTGTCCGTGAAATCCCCCCTCCCCTCCCCCTCCCCCTTCCCCACCTCTGAAATCCTCCCATCATCCATCTCTCCTCTTTGTCCTTTTTATTCTGAACTCCGTCACCGCAGAGACGCTCCGTTTCTGCCCATACGCACAACACCCTCACACACACACACACACACGCACACACACACACACACACACGCACACACACACACACATATACTGTAGGTGTCATGTTTACCATTTCCTGCAAACTGGAAAACCCCCCCCCACCCTCCCCGTCTCAAATACTGTAGCTTGTGACGGCCATCTTGTTTTGTCAAAGAGCTATGCAATGAAAACGACTTGGTTAGCGGGTTCACAAAGCTGAACAGAGAAAAAAAAAACAAATCAAACCTGCGCTGTGAGGACTGAAATCACGGGTCTACACCTGTTGAATGTGTCAGTTTGACCTCTGACCTCCTTAAATGTGCTGCAAGACTGCTGCAACAATCTCACTGCCATGAAAATGTCCATCAGTGTGTGCGTGTGTGCGTGCGTGTGAGTGCGTGCGTCGGTGTGTGTGTGTGTGCGTGTGTGTGTGACACAGCAGCAGCTCCTGTAAATATCCTGTAACAAGGCCTGACACTAATTTATTCACTCCCTCAGTTTGTTTTGGTACACGATGTTGTGATATTTCTACAGTGGGAGGTGATGATTCTCTGCTGGTGCTATCTCTCTACAGAGAAACAACAAACATGCATACTGTCTTCAACAGTTTGATTTCAGATCCTTTTTTTACGGTTTTTTTTTGTAAGTTATTGAGTTCTCAAGCTTCAAGTTCTCTTTCGTCTTTGGCATTAATTTTTTTTTGTGTGCGTGCATCTTTTTTATTACCTGAATGTTTTTACAGGACTACTTTTTTTTTTTTTGTTTGTACATATTTATATAAAATCTATATAGATGCTCTCAAAGTTTAAAATGCCTGAAGTGCATCATTCACACCAAAACCAAAAACTCTGCTGCCCACAAGTTTCCCACTAATGTTTTTTTTTTTTTTACAGTTGTGTTTTTCAGCCTTTCTGTGTGTGCTGTGATGAGTTCAAGTCTTCTTTTAAAGTCACAGAATCATCTTTTCCACCTGAACTGAACTACAGTCAGCTGTAGGAGAGAAGAGAATGTGCCTGTACTAATTTATTGTAAAGCAGAAAATGTATATGCATTACTTTATAGAGAGAGTATTGTAAGAAAATACTATGGGCACACTAGGAGCCACTCGTAGAGGCCTCTCCTCTTCCTCAGCTCTTTTTATGAGTTTTTTTTTATTTTTGGATTAATAGCATTAAATCTGAGCGGTGAGGCGATAGTGTTGTGATGTTTTATTTTGGCAGGGTAGCAGTGGGTAGACTTCCTGTTTTTCTTCTTCGGCCCTTCTGGATGTGGATGTTGTGTGTAAATAGATTTGGTACTTTAGCTGATTCTCTGGGAAAAACCACAGTTATAGCCAACGGGAGCGGAAACCAGCCGACAGCAGGCCGGTGGGATTTTTATACTAAAACACTGAAAAATTAAAATATGTTATTGAATCACTGACTGATGGTGTCCTGGTTTTATTCACCGATTTTAACAAGTGTTTCATAACTGTTCATTTTTTCCCTATTATTTATATTTTCTATTATCTTTGTTCTTTTTTCATTCAAGTCAATAAAAAAATCTAATTGTGTTAATAGAAACAATCCTAAAAGAATAAAATACAAATAAAATCAGAAAAAGTCAAACAAAGTTGAGAAACCTTCATGAATGTTGTTTTTGATTATTGGACTGAGAGGAGGGAAAACTCTCCTGACAGCAGCTCACATGATTGTAGGAGGTCGGAGCTCCAGATGTGGATAAATAATAAAGAAAAACAAACGAATCCAGACGGACCTGAAGATGTTAAAAATCAAGACTTGTATATCAGTATTTGACCACAAGATGGAGCCGTTGTTCCGTCTGAAACTACTGATGATCCAGAAAACTGCAGCGGAAGAAATATTCTTTACTGCAGTAAAAGTATCAAAACAGCAACATGAAAATACTCCATTACAAGTAAAAGTACATAAGTATTATGAGCTTGATGTAGTTAAAGTATTGCAGTAAAAGTACATAAGTATTATGAGCTTGATGTAGTTAAAGTATTGCAGTAAAAGTACATAAGTATTATGAGCTTGATGTAGTTAAAGTATTGCAGTAAAAGTAGTGGTTTGGTCCCTCTGACTGATATATTATTATATATGACATCATTAGATTATTAATAGTGAAGCATCAGTGTTAGAGCAGCATGTTACTGTTGTAGCTGCTGGAGGTGGAGCTAGTTTACACTACTTTATATACAGTTAGCTAGTTTAGTCCAGTGGTTCCCAACCTAGGGGTCGGGCCCCTCCAAAGGGTCAGCAGATAAATCTGAGGGGTCAGGCAGTGAGCAATAAAGGACGAGTTCCCAGTGTTTCCAGTTAAACCAGCAGTCAGGTGTCTGTAATCATTCCTCCTGTTCATACTGGATATTAAAAGATCCTTCAAATGTGCTTTCAATGGAAGTGATGGAGGCCAAAATCCACAGTGTGTCCACACAGTCATTTAAAAGTCTGTGTGAAGCTTCTATTCAGCTTCATCAGTCTGAGTTAGTCATATCAAGTGGATATCTGACACATTTACAGTCTTTTTAGCATCAAATTCCCTCTTTGTGTTTCCTCGGACAGTGTTTCCCTGTTGAGCTGCAGGTGGAAGTATAGTAACAAAAAGAGGGACTTTGGCACTAAAAAGACTGTAACATTGAAAGATATCTACTTGATTTGACTCATTTGGACGCTGAAGCTTCATATTAGCTTCAGATAAACTTTGAAATATTTTTTGCACAGAAGGAGGACTGTGGACTTCCATTGTAAGGTCATTATGAAGGGATCTTCTAATGGTCAGTATGAACAGGAGGAATAATTACAGCAAGAAAAACAGCTTTAATGTTCATTTGATGACTGACTGTTGGTTTAAGACACACGTGAAAAATAGTGAACTCGTCCTTTATCCTGCTGTCAACTCTGACCTTCATAAGAAGCAAAAAAAAAATGAATGAATGATTTTTACAGTCAGACTTTGGGGCCTCATGCAAGAATATTTTCACATTCTTCCCCCAAATCTGACTTTGATCTGTGAGCTTTGTTCGTACGAGTGTGAGAGTCAGATTCAGACGTGTTTCAGCCTGATCAACGTCACCTGTTCATCAGATCTGATCATCAGCATCTTCAACACCCTTAAAAAAATGTTCGTACACGTTCACAAAAATGTTCCCAAAGAGTCAAAACAAGAAAGACCGCCGAGCTTCAAGTCAGTGGTCGTATTACAGGACCTGAAACTATCAGCGAGTATGAATCCATCAGTAGTCCAGCAGCGTTCCAGTGACGCAGTGAAGCGTCAACCAATCACATATTTTTGTTTCACCATTTCTACGGCCCTTCTCTCTCTCTCTCTCTCTCTCTCTCTCTCTACTGAATCCCTGTTGCAGCTTAGCAGAAACTATTGCAGGAGAACCAGGTATGTAACCTACATATTTAATATGTTCCCATGACGACACAACCACGTCAACAAGGCTCTAGCAACACTTCAACGGTGACTCAGCGACATCACGGCAACACTTTTTGTAGCCGTTTTGTAGCTTTGTGAACACCTCATGACAGAAATAAAGAGGCTTTCACATGAAGTTAGAATGAAGTTATATTAATTCTCTATTAATTAAACTTCACATTAATTCAGATGAAGACGTTA
This sequence comes from Thunnus maccoyii, assembly GCF_910596095.1. Taxonomy (NCBI): domain Eukaryota; kingdom Metazoa; phylum Chordata; class Actinopteri; order Scombriformes; family Scombridae; genus Thunnus; species Thunnus maccoyii. The sequence continues at coordinate 1,273,664 of NC_056537.1, forward strand.
TGATGCTGAAGTGTTGCTGGACTTCTCGTGAATTTCATTTATAACTCAGAGAAAATTCTAAGTACAAGAAAACTGATGATTGCCACAAATATTCTTAAAATCACTCGTACGTGTCTCTTAAGAAGGTTAAAGTTCCTCCTGCAGGAGACTCAACATGTCGTTAAACCGATAAGATGATTTCTGCCTCTGAGGAACGTTTTCATGACTAAAATCTGTATCAGCTGTTGGTGTCGTAGCTGCCGTGTTTATCTTGGGAATATTTTGCTCGTCGTTATCTTCCAATCAGCAGCAGCAGATATTTTTGGGGGCTCGTCCAGCTCAGCCTCTCACATTCTGTTGGTCTCTCGAGGGTTAATAATGTCTTTGAAGTTGGAGGTAATTATCCTTGCAGACGGGTAATTAACTTAGTGTCCAGCTCGTAGATAAACACATTTCCTTTGCACACACAGCGTTAATGCAGCAGACAAACCCTCCTGGCTCATATTAATTAAGTTATTCTTCTATTTTTTATCATTATTTCTGTGTTTGTTATGTTTATGTTTATATGTTTTCTATTTCAGCTTGGTGTATTTGTATTTTTCCTCCCTGAAACAGCTTTAGTGTGTGTGTGTGTGTGTGTGTGTGTGTGTGTGTGATGACTGTACTGGGACTCGTCAGTAATAGCAGATCGATGAAGGCTTTGGATAATCACATTTCAAGATTGATTCGCTCTCATTTTTTCAAATTTCACACAGACTGATCAGATTTTGAGCAGGAAAGCTGATCGGTGGATTACAGCCGACAGTTTTAATAAGTGCTGTTTTACAATCATAATCAGTTTTCAGTTTTTTTTGCACGGTTGCTCTGTGAGAACTGCAGCTCTGAACTGTGTTCGCTCTGACTGTCAGCACATTGCTATCCATGTTTATACCACACTTCCTGCTTCATCACACACTGTGTAGCCCAGATCTACTAACCAGTATTGTGTGTGTATTAAAGCTGATATATCTGATTAAAAACACAGCAGTGAGTCACATCGCTGCACTGGGTCACATGATCCTTCATCATGAAGAGTTTGGTCACGTTAGTTTGTTTAGAAACGGCTCCAAAGACTAATAACAGCATCACGTTTTCAGTCTCTGGAGAGTAGTTCCGTGTCAGGAAGCAGGACCGGCCCTGAGTTTGTTGGTGCCCTAGATCCCCCCAAAAAGTACTACAATAATACCTGCAGCCCAGACAAAGTCCTCCCAGTCCTCCAGACAAAAGGGAAAGTGGGGGTCAAGGCACCATTCAGTGAGTGTTTGATGGCTGTCGAGTGAAAACTGACCGACCAGTAAAGCTTCGGAAAATCAAACCAGATGAAAACCCATAAAAGTCAATGGGGGGAAAAAGGGAGAACATGTACACATTCCCACAAGCTGTATTAAAAAAAAAACACCTGTTGGTAAGAAAATTACAAAAAGAAAGCCCACTTCCCACTCATCTGGCGTCCTGGGTGACCACCTACATGACTGCCCCCATCAGGAAGAAGCCACCGTTCACGCATGAGGACGCGGTTCTCTCCACAGTAAACCATCTCCATTTAGTTTAGTCAAGACTTTGAGATACGTAGCACAATAACTTCCTAAACTAACATGACTAAACTCTTCATGATGAAGGAACATGTGACCCAGTGCAGCGGTGAGACTCACCGACGTGTTTTTAATCAGATATATCAGCTTTGATACAAACGCAACACTCGTTAGTAGATCAGTTCATTGTTGGTTTGGATCCAAATGTAACATACACAACATGTATAGTCACAGTTGGCAGCCCCTGTTGACTTCCTTAATTTAGGTGCACTACACTAGTGATGCCAATAGGTGGCAGTGTGAGACTATGTGATACTAAGACTTTATATTGTGTTGAGCTGCTGTTGTGTCTCATTCTGACGAGAGCAGCTACACTGACTGGTAGCACTAATCCTGTTTCAGGCATGTATTTAAGTGTATAAATACATTAGCTGTCATGAAATCAGCATATTACCATGTTCTACTACTTGTCTGAGTGTTAGTGAATAAATTTGCGTACGTGCGAACGAGTGAAGTTATGCTAGCTACGAAGGAAGTGAATCAACGTCAGGGCTACTTTTGTTGTGTTGCTATTTTTTAGACTCACGTTCGGGTAATCATATTCTCTGCTCCTGTACGTTTGTGTTACAAGCCTGAAGGTTTCTGAATTATAAGTGTTAATAAGAGCTTGTTTTTGTTTGTTTATTTGTGTTACAGTTGAGTTAGATTTACAGACCAGTTAGGTTCCTCACTGGTTATAAAACCTTTAATGGTAGAGCTCATGGTCTTCAATGTGATGTTAACTTGTTTTACATCAGTAAGAGCTGTCCAGATCTCTTAATAACAGTAAATCAGTAAACTGAAGGGTTATATTTCTCATGTGCATTAAGTGAAAAGTGAGGATGAGCATCTCACAGTCTGTTGTATTGATTTTGTCGTGTGTATTTCATGATCAACGTGTTTATTGTCTGAGATTGTAATTGCCTTTTGGGTAAAACAGAAGAGAGACTGACAGACTTTGTGCTGAAGAGCACATTTAATAAACATTGTCATTCTGACGAGAGCAGCCACACTGACTGGTAGCACTAATCCTGTTTCAGGATACTTTTACTGTCAACGCTGTCCCGAGCCTGGGAGGTGTAACATATACATGAAGAAAATTATTTAAAAAATCACCAGAATGAGGTTCAAATATCAAAAAAAGTCTTTTGAAGTTGAAAACTTCGGTGAGCGAAGATAATCGAGACTGAGTTAAACTGAATAAACTTCTATTTTATCAAAATACGATCTGTCACATGATCCAAGAAAGTTCAGATAAGAACATGAGCTGTCTCATGCTGGAGAGGATCATCTACAGGTTGCAGCATCAGTCCTGTGTTGGACCACAGCAGGCGGGTCTGTGGACAGAAACCTGGTAACTCTGATGTTGTGGAGACTCACCTGCAGGAAAACTCTTCAATCTGTTCTGTTCATGGAGACTTTGTGGTTGTTAAATGTCTGTTTAGCTGAAAACAAACAAGGTTTACTGTTCACCGTGTTTCTGTGAGCACCTCAGCTCACCGCCGTCTCCGTCCTCGTGAATATTAATGCATGACGGCTCGTCACCTTTGAAGTTTTAATGCCATTACCAGCAAAGCTCTCTCTACTGAAAACACCACAATGGAGAAGTAATTACACAGCAATTATGGCTTCGTAATGAAAAGAAAACCGGTGTCCTCAGGCCGCGCTCAGCTGCTGTTAATCAGTTGGAGGAAACAAAAAGGTTTCAGTCTGAGCGGGAACATCGGCTGCCTCGAGGAGCTGCTGGTAAGATGTTTTGTTTAAGGCGGTCTGAGTGCTACAACGTGGTTTGAAGGTGCAGTTTGAGAATTTAGTGGCATCTACAGACTTGGCAGAAATTGATATAATATGCATAAGTATGTTTTAATTAGTGTTTAATCACCTGAAAATAAGAATCTCTGTGTTTTTGTTACCTTAGAATGAAGCTTTATATCTACAGAGGGAGGGGGTCCTCTTCCACAGAGCCGCCATGTTTCTACAGTAGCCCAGAAGAGACAAACCAAACACTGGCTCTAGAGAGGACCTTTTGCAATTTTTGCAAGTTTCATGGCCACTTTAGGTTCTCCTACACACTACAAGTGTATGTGTGTGTGGGGGGGGGGGGGGGGGGGGGGGGGGGGGGGTATTCAGTTGGTTGCAATCTGCAACGTCACCACTAGATGCCACTAAATCCTAAACACTGGTCCTTTAATCCTGGATTCAGACTCACAGCGCTGGAGATAAACAGGAAGTGAATGAAACAGTGAGAAACAAGCCTCAGATCTGTCTTTGAACTGAAGTTTTTCATTTAAACCACACAGTCTGTTAATGATCAGATCTCTGATGTCCTTTGAGTGAAACATTAACTATTAAAAAAAAGAAACATATTTCCTCAATTGTACACTTCTAAACCTCTTAAAAAAGGCTTTAAACATTGCTTCCGCTCAGTCTGCGCTTATAATAATAATCATTAACAGTTTTAATGACGTAATGTGACGTTTAAGGTTAAGATCAGTGAGACGATACATTCAGAAATTTGAGGAAGTCTGAGTCCGTTTGACCAGCAGTGGCCACAAACTTAAAGAGAACATGTTCTGCACATTTCCAGGTGTATATTTATACTGGAATATCTTTGCATGATTTACAGTTAAAAAATCCTTGTTTATCTTACACCCTTTATGCAAACATGAAACAAACTATAAAAGCAAGATTTCACTTCTTTTTCTCCTTCTTTACTCCAAATGTCAACTTCTCAAATCCATCCGTACATGTTGGACCTGAATCACATCTGAAATATGAGAGTGAACAACACATGGATGCAGCGTCACATGATCCAAGAAAGTTCAGATAAGAACATGAGCTGTCTCACGCTGGAGAGGATCATCTACAGGTTGCAGCATCAGTCCTGTGTTGGACCACAGCAGGCGGGTCTGTGGACAGAAACCTGGTAACTCTGATGTTGTGGAGACTCACCTGCAGGAAAAAACTCTTCATTCTGTTCTGTTCATGGAGACTTTGTGGTTGTTAAATGTCTGTTTAGCTGAAAACAAACAAGGTTTACTTGTTCACCGTGTTTCTGTGAGCGCCTCAGCTCACCGCCGTCTCCGTCCTCGTGAATATTAATGCATGACGGCTCGTCACCTTTGAAGTTTTAATGCCATTACCAGCAAAGCTCTCTCTACTGAAAACACCACAATGGAGAAGTAATTACACAGCAATTATGGCTTCGTAATGAAAAGAAAACCGGTGTCCTCAGGCCGCGCTCAGCTGCTGTTAATCAGCTGGAGGAAACAAAAAGGTTTCAGTCAGAGCGGGAACATCGGCTGCCTGGAGGAGCTGCTGGTAAGATGTTTTGTTTAAGGCGGTCTGAGTGCTACAGCTTCTTTCGGCTGTTCCTGTTAGGGGTCGCCACAGCGGCTCATCTGTTTCCATCTCTTCTTGTCCTCAGCATCTTCCTCTTTTGTCATGACAACCACCCGCATGTCCTCCCTCAACATATATCCTCCTTCGTCTTTTCCTCTTGTCTGGCAGCTCTACCTTCTCCCAGTATAACCAGCATCTCTCCTCTGTACATCAAACCATCTCAATCTCACCTCTCTCGCTTTGTCTCCAAACCATCCAACATCAACTGTTCTTCTAATATAGTCATTCCTAATCCTGTCCATCCTCTTCAGTCCCAACAAAAAAATCTTAGCACCTTCAACGTTGCCACCTCCAGCTCCGTCTCCTGTCTTTTCATCAGCGCCACGATACAAACCAGACAACATAAACCTTCCTTTCACTCTTGCCGGTCTCTTCCGTTGCAGATCGTCCATCCACTCCACCCGCACTCTCTTCTTCACTCCCCGTTACTTTGAACAGTTGAACCCAAGTATTTAAACTCATCCACCTTCACCACCTCGACTCCCTGCATCCTCACCATTCTGCTGTCCTCCCTCCCATTCACACACACATGTATTCTGTCTTTCTCCTCCTGACTTTCATTCCTCTTCTGTCCAGTTCAGACCTCGACCTCTGCAGGCTCTGCTCCACCTGCTCTCTACTCTCACTACACATCACAATGTCATCTGCAAAACATCAGAGTCCACAGAGACTCCGACCTGATGTAGTCCGAGCAGGTCTGAGTAATAAACACATGGAAACACCTTAGCAACAACCCCGGCAACCAAAACTATATGAGTGTTGAACAAACAACCTAATATGCTAATATCCACCCACAACTTTTAAAATAATTTGTAGGGGAGATTTGCCGAAATTGTCACATTTTTCACTCTTTTACTCAGATTTTTTTAAAATCTATATATGTAATATTTTCAGGCAGACGCATGTAGGACGTCTGCCTGAAAATATTACTTTTTCAAATTGAGAAAACAAGTCGTGAGGAATGAAACCGAAAGTCGACGCTGTCTGACGTTACAGTTGAAGCGCTGAGAGTCTCAGTTTTAACAACTTCTACTTTTCATGGCAAATCAACAATATTTCAGTCAAGCAATTGTTTTTACATTGATTTCATACAAAAGATGTGATCAGATAATGTATAAAACATAATATTATTATTACAACTTACCGTTCATTGTTTACATCTACATAGTCAGCAAATTTGATTGATGGAAGTTGTAAAAATACTATAAAACTCTAATCAGATTTAGAATATAATTAAAATAACATCTGAATGAACACAGAGTATTGACCAGTACAGTGATCTTTGGGAGTTTATGCTATAACCTCACGTTTATATTTGTTTTATATAAGTTTTATTGATGAAAAACAGACATAGAAGACCACGGTATGAAAAAACTTTGAACATTAAACAGTACAAAATACATTTAAAAGCGTACAAACAGTATTTCATCTGGATTTGAAGCTGCTCCTGTGAACTCACACAGTGGCTTTAACATCATGTGTGTTCACATCATAACATGAGACACATCAACAACAACAACAACAACAACAACAAGTCATCCAGAAATGCTCTTGTGAGCTGGTCACTAACCCTCTCTTCTTCTTCTTCTTCTTCTCTTCTTCCTACCCGGAGGCTTTCTGGAAAATCAAACAAAGGAGAAAAATAATGAATCTGTGCAGATACAAATGTTAGAAACGAGCTGCTGGTTGCATCCGTTACAGACCAGAACCAGCATGCATGACGATGAAGACTATGCTAACTGATGAAGAACAGATACATGCAGACAACTGCGTGGATTTCAGCTCCACAACATACAAACACAACTTCATATTTGAAAAATATCTCTTGGATCTTAGTTTTACTTTAATCATTTGTGAGGCTTTCATGGTCCTTCAACTGTTTCTCCTCTCAGCCTCGTTATGTCATCAAGCCACATCATGCGTTCTCTTTCCACTCCTCGTTTCCCTTCAATCATTCCTTCCAAAACCCTCGTCGTCATCATCATCATCATCATCCTCCCACTAGACCCTCTCATCAAACAGGTAGATCATGAAGATCTACCCGTTTGACCTTCAGCGTTCTCCTGTAGCACCGTATCTTATCTTTTTGCTTTCCTTTGAGCTAAACCGGTTTCTCAGCCGCTGCGTGGACAGATCCTGTTGATATTTCTCAGGGATGTTTGGTCCTGCCCTGGCCACATGCCGCCGTGATGAGGTCATGATGGCGTTCACATAGCAAGAGAAAAACGTGTGTTTTACAACTGTAACGCGTTACATTTAAGGCGACTCTCCGCTACCAAAATGTCCTGAAAGGCCCACGTACCTGCAAATAACATAGAAAATCACTATAGAATTAAAAAATAAATGGCTCTTTGATTTATATTTAAGTGTAGATATCTGTGTTTGTATTTTAGTTTGATAAATATAAAAAAGTAGAACCAGGTTTCTTTACAGGTTTATAATTTCTGAATTTCTTTTTTTGGAAACAACCCCAACAACAAACATCCTGTGACTGTTGAAACCTGCAGCCTGTGTGTGTGTGTGTGTGTGTGTGTGTGTGTGTGTGTGTGTCAGACTCATTAGTTGAGCTGGTATTTTAATTGTAGTTGTAACGAGTTGGAAGAGAGCAGAGTTTCAGGCTTCATTAGAAACACTCTCTCACCTTTTAACTACTGTGAGAGCGAGCTGCCGGAGGGGGCTGATTGACAACGCACTAATTAACCAATCAAGGAGCGGCGGGGGCGAGCGCGGCACCTGTGTGGTCACTCCGAGTGCAATTACCTTCTGCCTGCTCCCCTGCTTCCTGTTCAGCCAATCTGTCGGCCACTGAGAGCCTAATGACCCGCTAATAAGACAAGCGCTCCAGAGTCCATCATAATGAAAATCAGCCGACCCCTCCCCCCTCATGATGTGGCCGCTGATCATGAAGCCGGTCCTCGACCTTTCGGCTCGCTGAGAAGCCGCATGGCGTCGGTGAATATTAAAGAGGACGGATGATTTCCTGATGAGACCACTGGACTTAATTCTCTCCTCTGAGACAGAAACCAGTCGGCTGCCTCTCAGCACGAAATGAGAAAACTGCTCTCATCTCTCGATCCCCAGGTCATTATGGGACGTGATTGGATGAAGCCGCCGGGTTCACCTGACTGTCCTGCTGGACGCCAGACGAAACCTGGTATCTCCAAAATATCCAGAAAATAGTTGATTTATTTAAGTATTGCAGTAAAAGTACATAAGTATTATGAGCTTGATGTAGTTAAAGTAGTGGTTTGGTCCCTCTGACTGATATTATATATGACATCATTAGATTATTAATGAATTTGGATCATCTTTTTTGAACTACAACAGCATTATTATGTGCAGTTTAAACAGCAGCACCTGAACTCAATATCAAGTCAATATTTTCTACGTTGCCCAACATCACAAATCTGCCTCCAGATGCTGCAGAATAAGAAGAGACGACATCCTCCATCTTTGATTTGATGTGAATAAGGAGAAAAACATTAAACCTCAAGATGGACAGACGTGTGTGTACAGAGTAGAGCGAAGCAGCTTCTATATACTTATAAAACATATGTGAAGACTATGATCAGGTGGACATCAAAACAACTTCCAGGTGGCGCTCACAGACTGTATATAAAGATGGATGCAGCGAGGTGTGACATCACTTGTTGGTTTGATTGAAGCCGGTTTGAAGCTCAGAGTTGCAGCTTCTGGTCTTTTTCTGTTTGGAGTCAAGATCCTCCAAATAAGGAGTGTGAGGTGTTGCCTTTCATGGTCTGGAAACACGCCCTGCTACCTCGAACCCAAGCTAACGTTAGCTTACTGGAAACACTGAGCGCTTGGGCTAACGTTAGCTTACTGGAAACACTGAGCGCTTGGGCTAACGTTAGCTTACTGGAAACACTGAGCGCTTGGGCTAACGTTAGCTTACTGGGGATACTGAGCGCTTGGGCTAACGTTAGCTTACTGGGGATACTGAGCGCTTGGGCTAACGTTAGCTTACTGGAAACACTGAGCGCTTGGGCTAACGTTAGCTTACTGGGGATACTGCGTGCTTGGGCTAACGTTAGCTTACTGGGGATATTGAGCATGGCACACTTGGGCTAACGTTAGCTACTTTAGCTGAATTGTGCTAACAGGGCAGGTATCATCATTAAGTCACATTAAACTTAGTGAAATATTGTGACAATAGTCCGACTCAGTGTGAGTCCCGGAGCCGAGGAGAGCAGCTCTGTCAATCAACGTCCACACAGCAGACATCAAAGCTACTGTAAGTCTTCAAATCTTATTAATGGAGCAACAATTTCCAAAATGACCACCAGCTCACTTATTAGAGGACCTGAATTTAGAGGTTGAGACCAGAACGACTTGTTGAAAACAAAGACAGACTCAGTATTTCCAGAGAGAAGTTGAGGCTCTTTGAATCAGGAGCTTCTTCAGGACTTTCTTCCTGCGTTGGCGTTCCCCAGACACAACGTTCTCACCTGGCTTGTAGTGACACATTTTGGTTCACTTACATTTTTTTTACGTGTGAAAAGAAACCGAACCAGGTGTACAGAGTCTCATTCTGCACACAGAGTCTGCCGTGTTCTCAGTCGTTTATTGGTGACCGTGATTAACGGGCTGTTACAGTCCTACAACCTGCCGTTAGACCTGATGGCATATTAGACAACTGTGTGTGTGTGTGTGAGTGTGAGTGTGTGTGTGTGTGTGTGTGTGTGTGCGCGCTGCAGGGAAAGTGACAGTATATTTTGTGCAAAGGTATGAATATTTTATGGGGTGAACTCATTAGACGCTTGGCCTCTCGGGAGCTCAGAGGAGAGTTTGTTTTGTTCCAGATTATTTGCGTGATGAATTATACATCTCTGAGATTCAACAATATGAAAACAACACAGACACAATTAGAGAGGGGGGGGGGGCTATATTTACACTCCACACATCAAAAAGCTGCCTGGCCCACTTTACTGTCCACCTCACCTCCTGTCTGCGAAGGACACAGAAAATCTGCTTTGAAATGAAAATGATGATTAGAATAAATAATAATAAGTATTTCAGTCTTTTAAATACTGTCAGATAAAGTTTCCTCTTGTTAATGACAAGAAAAACCTCACAGCAGATGTGAGATGTGATGTGTTCTTCATCGACATAGATCGAGAACTTCATTTTTCTTTTAAGCTATTAAGCATAAAAATGTAGTTAAATTAAATGTCTCCTCACTATTTTGATGTGGTGGAATGAAACAGCTGAAACACTTCTGATTCATTAAAGGACACATTCTGCACATTTCCAGGTGTATATTTATATTCTGGAGCTCTGCTGGAATATCTTTACAGTTAAAAACTATTTATTAATATTTTATTGGCTGTTTTAGCTCCCAAGTTGTGTCTCAGGAGGTTTCATCAACAAACCATGAAACAAACTATAGAAGCAGGATTTCACCACTTTTTCTTACATACATGTCGGAGCTGAATCAGATCCGAAGTATGAGAGTGAACAACACATGGAAACACCTTAGCAACCACCTTAGCAACCGCCTCAGCAACCAAGGCTAAAGAACAGCATGTGCGACGAGTCGACATCAGCTCGTCAGCAAGGTAGAAAAAAAAAAAACAAACTGTTGTAAACGAAGCGTTGAGAGCAGGTTGAAGCCCTGAGTTTTGACTTGCAGGCAGCATTTCTACATACGTTCACCTCAAGTTTTGGAACTTTGACTGTGTTTAACATTCGACATCAGAACAGGATGTAAAATAACAGAAAACCACAAAAAGCAGAATAAGTGCAGCCTTGTTATTGATCCTACAGTCTCTGAACTCTTCTGGAGGGATGAACATCATTGCTCATCAAGATCTTCGTCATGTGGTGTTGTGATGATGATGATGATGATGATGCAGAGCGCCGTCTAACACGTCAGTCCTAAATCTCTGAGTCATCCTGGAAGAGACCACTCCCATCAGGATAGACATCACTCACAACTACTTTGTATTGATTAGCAGTGACTCTTCCATGCCAGCATAACAGAGCCCCCAGACCCCCTCACTGTAGGGGTCCAGCATTCAGACCTGGACCAGGTTTTCCTTTAATTCATCTGCACATATACACACAGTATATTATATCTGCACACTGGAACAGAGGAGCATCACACCTGGACTGTGCCTTTAACGGCGTGACGCGGGCTCGTCTCCAATCTCCGCCGGCTCTATTAGGGGGCTGACAGGGCTGTGAATGGGCTGGAGGCCCCGTGGCCTCGGAGCAATCACCACGGCCATTTCACACCCTGCTGATCCCCTCATCTGCTGCAGAGACGAGAGAGGGGCTCCGAGGGCCCCGGAGGCCCCTGATGAAGTCCTGACCTCGCTCTCCAGAACCCACAGGATTAAAAAAAAAAATACTCCTCCTGCTCGTAGTGGAGACGGCTGCTCGAGTTAGTCGACAGACAAATTAGAAAGTTTTATACTGAGATGAGAAACGTGACTCTGAAGTCGCTGGACTTTAAAAATGAAACTTAGAGATAAAAACACTGAAACACAATCTGACTTAAATCATAGAAACACTGCGAGAAAAGAAGAAAACAAACTTATAATGCAGCCACATCACACGATGCTTCAGGAAGGAACATTTTGGGCTCCAGTTCCTTCTCTCTCTCTCTTTAGAGTTGTTAAATGATGCTTAAACACCAACATCTTTAAATTAATAAAGATGACAAACTATAAACACATCTGAATGTCGACGTGGTCGGACAACGACCTTAATGAGAGGAAGTTATATCGCTGCACAGATTAAAATCCCTCTCAGGTAAATTTGTGATTTGTAATATGAGGCGACAAATAAAATTGACTTAACTTGACTTCAGATTTGAATGTCTTCTATGATGCTAATAAAAAAAACAAAACTGTTTTTTTAAATAAAAAAGTTCCCAAATCTCAGCCTGACTGATTTGGTATCTTTAGTAGCTTCAAAATGTAAAGTTGTGTTTTTCTAACACATTGGACTTCCTGCAAGAAACACTTGAACTAACAGATTTGTTCTTAAGATGTTTATACGAATGATTTAAGAACATTTGTGATATTAAATTTTCTCTGAGGTACGAGCAATCGAGTCCTGAACAGACGTCTGACTTCCTTCACAAGGAAACATTTGTTTGACTTATTATTATTATTATTATTATTATTATTAAGACAGTCTGAATTCATTTGGAGTTTAAATAAGATACCAAAATCAACAAAAATTAAGTATATAACTAAAAACACAAACTTAATGAAAGATTAATATTCTGTTTACCATCATGGCTGCCAGTTTTTTTAGATTTGTATGTTGGTGCAGCAACAGAAACATTTCAGTATCTACCACACGACGCCTCATATTAGTATTATTAGTATTATTAGTATAGTAGTATATTAGAATATATTAGGAGCGTTTTGCTTTGCAGCATCTACCTTCATGTCAAACGTTCCCTCTTCAGTTCTGTCACAGTGCAGCTGCTCTAATTCATGTTTATTAACTGTTTCAGCTCTTATTCAACTACGGACACTGACTTGAAGCAGTGTTTTTACTGTTTGGGAAGTGGAACATGTTGCCTTATATGGACATTTTAGGGGCGTGATTTATGCTACGAACAGGTGACGTTCATCAGGCTGAAACGAACGATTTACCACAAATTCATCAGTTTAGAATATTTGTTGAATCCGACTGTAAAAATACAGAAGTGTTCTTGCATGAGGCTCGATGTTTATTGTGTAAAGACGGCAGAGTCGAGGAGGTTTTGTGATGCTCTGCAGGTTCGGTTTGTTGATGTGATGAGCAGGACGGCGTTAACAGCAGCCTGCACATGTGGACGTAGACATTAATGAATCTATCTGTGGTTTGGCTCCATGATAACCAGCAGGCCTGCTCACTGTGTGCAGAAACGGGGGGAAAAAACACAATTAGAGCTGTAAATGACAATCTGCTGCCCGACAAAACCAGAAATGAGCTGGAGAAGAAAAAAAAGAAGAAATGCCACATTCAGGGACCCGTCGCAGTTCTACCGCTGTAATGATCTCCAATCAGAGGCGACTAAATGGACAATTTTCCTGCCCAGACTTTAATGTGTGATACTCATCAGCCTCTCTGCCTCAAATAGAAACTGATGTGTCGGGTCTCTGCCTGTTTCAGGGGAATGTGAGATTTTCAATTACCTCGCCGCAGCGGCGGCCAATCTTAATAACTTCTTTCTTAATTCGTGTTCACGTCGGCGTTGAGGTGTTGCATCCAGGCGTTTCCCCCTCACAACGGGCCGGCGAATACGAGACTGGCACCACTTAGCTCCATCAGGACCCCCCGCCCCTCCCTGCTAACCGCCCCGCTCCTGCAGAATAAAGGTCAAGTAATCAGGCATCTGGAAGGACAGCTCATTTGTCATCCCTTGATAAATGCGTCAGCAGCTAATCTGCGGAGCAGGACCCCGCCGCGCTGCCCCGAACAGAAAGGTTAACTGATTCAAAACAGGAAGGGATGGAAGACGACGACACGGCGAGCAGCAGCAGCAGCGGAGGGAAAAAAAAAAAAAAGAGTAAAACTTCATTTTGATTCAATTGTTTGGTGACTATTTCTGGACCGGTGGATTGTGGGAAAGCTCCGACAATAACCTCCACCCCGCCGCTAAATGACAGCAGACTGCAGCGAACATTAACCGTGACAAGAAATTACCAGCGATGAGGCAAGAAAAGCTGCTGCCTCCATCTTCCTCTCACATCCTCTTCATCTCCCAACAGGTTCTCTTACCTGCTCAAACTCGACCGCTCTGAAAAACCACAAATCCAGCCGAGATTCTGATTATTATTTTAAAATCTGGTACTGAAGTTCTTTGAGAAATGTATAAATGTAGTAAAAAAGTGCAGAGGTTGTGTTACGTGTTCCTGCACACGCTCAGTGGCGTCTGCTGTACAAAGAACCTCCTGAGAGTTACGATCTGATCGCTGTTTCTAAACGTTGCAGTGACCAAAGGAACATGTCACCCAGTGCAGCACTGTGACTTCATAGTTTGTGTTTTTAATAGTTTTTGGACAACAGGAGGTCTCCAGCTCAGAGGAATAAGATATCAGGCTTTGAACACACACACACTAAAAATAAATATAGAAAATCATCAGCTTTATCCTTTAACCTCTTAAGTTTGATTATCTGATGCCCGTTTTGCAAAACACACTGGAAACAACAGAGAATCCTCCATCACGTTAAAGACTGCTGTGGTTCTGGTCATCACACCAGATCTCTGTACACAGCTGCTGTTTTATGCATGTTTGTTTAGTTAGAGTTAGATTTTAGGATAGTGATTTATTGATCCTGTGACAGTAAACTGAATATCTGTGAGGAGAAGCAGAGCAGTTCGACCCAAACACACGAGACCGAAGGCAGAACAAAGCTGAAGATTAACATCTTTATTCCGGACAAACGGAGCCGAAGATCCAACAAGACTGAACTGAAAACCAGGACTTAAATAAAAACTGAACTAATGAAACAACAAGGAACAGGTGGTGAGACACGAGGGCAATGCTGGGAGCTGATTGGCTGAGGAGACACCGGGAGCAGAGCGGGGCTGACGAGCCTGAATGCAGGGCAGGTGTGGAGGGAAGTTGACTCTGTCCAGTCTGCTACACAGCTGCTATTATATTTATTATTATTTAGCTGTTATTATTATGAAGGAATTGGATGGCAAACAAAACTGAAGTCCTGATCTTTGGCCCTGACGATCTTCAGTCAGCAACCTCGGTGCCTCATCTTCATCCTCCCGGTCTTGTCTGCGCCATCTTGGTGTAATATTTCGACCAATCAATGAGTTTTGAAGCGGATGTTAAGACGCTGACTAAATCATGTTTCTTTCACCTGAGAAACAGTCAAACTCTGGTCTGTGGTGTCAAGAAATGAAATGGAGATGTTAATACATGATTTTATCTTATTTGTCTTAATAAATCTTTCATACAACATTTACAAACTGTCCGAACGCTGCTGCTGCTGCTCGGCTTCTAACACGATCCAACAGATGGTCACATATAACTCCTATTTTAACCTCACTGCACTGGCTTCCAGTAAATTTTAGAATTCATTTTAAAATGTTGGTGCTCACTTATAGAGAGTCCTACATGGCTCCACAGTACATTAGTGACCTTCTGCATCCCTACAGCACCAGTCCAGCTGTTAGATCCTCCATGCAGGGCTCTCTAAGACCTGAGGGGGATCACGCCTTCCAGTCAGCAGCCCCCAACCAGCTTAAGGTCCTTGGATAATATAGACTCCTTTAAAAAGCAGCTAAAAACATGTTTGTTCAGACGGGCGTTTGGGTAGCATGTGCTATTTTATCTTAACTGCTCTACTTGTGTATTTTATCTGGTGTCTTTGCTTTTCTTTATTCTGATTTTATTTTTTATTTCACTTTATCTTTATTTTATTTCTTTGACTGTGAAGGTGCTATATAAATAAACTTTGCTCGCTTGCTATTGCAGTAAAAAGAACAGACGTTGGTATAAACATTAACTGTTCTTTTATTCCAAAAGTCGTACAAGAAAGTGTTTAATAAAGATGGACCTGTCGGAGAGTAACTGCCTGCCTCTAAGAAGTAAAGCAAACGCATCCACAAGGCGGCAGGAGATCATCTGATTGGTCAACACTACATCACTACACGGCATTCTGTTGGTCGAGGACTTGACAGGATTATTGCACAAAAAAATCTGTGTGTGAAGAGAAGAGCTGAAGCTGGAGCAGGAAACAACATGTCTGACAGAAACGCACAGTTTGAGCAAATCGAAGCTCAAACAGGCTGTTTGAGAGCGAACGTTACGGTTTTGAGGGAAAGAACGTGAAATCAATAAATCATGCTCTCAAATTGAAAGACAACGTTCTTGAATAAAGATTAAAAAAGCTCCATAGCTGAAATGTTTCCAGAGGGGCTGAGAGTCAGCTGAGGGTATTTTTACCTTGAAGCCGCTTCACATCGATGATTCATGAGACGAGATTTGCATCATCAGTGGGCACGCAGGGACCTATTTCCTGGAGAAACACCAGCCGTATTATCCCAGTTACAATCACCTCTCGGCTCATTTATGATGAAAAGACACAGCGGCATAATTAAATTAGTCTTTATTATATTTTTATTGAATTAAATTATTCTCTTCTTACTCATCTGGGAAGTTTTTCCACTCAGATTTCCAACAGAAGAGTGATTCAGTAACACAGTGTGACGAATAATCTCACCTCAAAGGTCCCCTTGTTGGATTTCTGAGGTTTCGACTGCGTGTCATGTCTCCTTCAGTGAATAGTGTCTTCACGTGAGCCGAGACAGTGAAATACAGATAAAAGCTCAGATAAAAACTGGACCTTGAGTTTATATTTCAAGGTCATGAACACACGAGACTCACAGTTTAGTCTCTAAACGCTTCGATCAACTAGAGACTGAGGACGAGCTCCCAGGTTGTGTTGTTAAAACCGAAAAAAACCTGCAATGTAGAACAATGTAGAACTAAGTCTTTAGAGCGACCCTTCATACTGTGGTGATGACATGCAGTTCATTAGAGAGGAGGAGGATGGAGGGGGGGGGGGCCTTCAAGCAACTATGAAGCATTTAGAAATCAACCAGACCATCAGTAGGCGAGATACTAGGGGTGTGCCTGAATACAAACACGTTATTCAGCAAAGCACAATTAGTGGGGTTTTTATGAACATTTGTTTCATACAAATATTTCAAAAGTTATTTGTTTTCAGGAAGAAAAACAAACCATGTCAAATACCAGCGAGCAGGTCTGTTACATCACTATCTCAGTGTCTCTCCTCTGCTACGCTGTGACGTCTATCAGCAGGTCTCAGTGAGGGGAGTCACATCCACCTGCTACATGACGCACATTTCCTGATTTAGACATCAGTCCTGGAGTTGGGAGTGTTACAGAGATAAAGCTGAACTACTGACACACGCTTCATGAACACTTATTTTAATTTCAATTTTCTAAAATTAAAAGCGAAATAAAAACAAAAACAGGATTTTTAAGCCTCTTTCCACTTTTATTTGAATACAAATACAGATACTGGATTCTCTGCTCATCCCTTCGAGATACATAATATCACTTTGTGGGAGCGAAATTTTCAAGACGACAAAGATAACGGCTCTTTACTCCTTTTTTGGAGTAACTCAGGATTTGCCCGTCACACACAAACACCCATAATTCAGAACAAACAAGAACTTTATTTTGAAAATAATGACCACAGCTTCAGTCGACTTCTTCTGTCCAATATTAACATCAATAAATTGCATATCCATCATATTCTCATCATCAGAATCCTCTCGACAGGGAGAAACAGGAGGAAGAGGAGGAGGAGGAGGAAGATGCCCAAGTGGAGGGTTACGCTGAAGGAGGACTGGTAGTTCTCCTGTAAAATGGCAGCAAACAGAATAATCACAATCTAAAAACATTTACATATTACATCACAGCAGACACGGACCGAACCTTCAGACTGTAGCGCGAAGAGGAAAACGGGATCTGCAGTCAAACTTCCTGCAGGTTTCAGCTGAGATGCTCCGACCTCGTTGGTCCCCCGTCTCTAAATGTCCAAACTTTTGATGCTCCATTACTCTTCCTCCTGCCAGCGATGAGGTCGATCGGTGCTGATATTGCCAAATCACAGAGTCACCCAGAGGCTCTTAATAAGCACTCGCAGTGATGGAAACAGCTGCTGAGGCGTCAATAGATGGATGGGACAGCAGAGAGTAAGAGCTTAATGTCTCGAGATGTGTGAAGAGTTTTTAATTCAAAGCATAAAAAAACTACAGAAGAAAGTTCCCCAAGTTCTCATTTTGTTTTTACTGCCGATAAAAGAAGCAGAATATGAAGAAATCTCTCAGGTTTCTTGTTTTAGTGTCTCAATGTTAACAGAAAAACTATCTGAGGATGTGAACACGTGTCTGGACTATTACTGCTATTTTATTTTAATTAATTCATGGAGTCTAATTTCTTAATTTGAAAGCAAAGTTTAGTGATTCAGGATCAAGTAAATTATGAATGAATTTGTATTACTAATTGAAAAACAAATTATAAATTCAAGAACATGAATTAAGTCACTTTAGGGCACAAATTAAGTAATTTGAGAGTTTGAAAGCAAAGAGTTACTAATTCAAGAGCACAAACCACAAACCGTCTTTCCTCAGAGGCCTCCCCACTAATTACTAATTAGAAAAAACTGATTGATTGATTCAAGAGCATGAAAGAGTCATTTGAGAGCATGAATTATTAATTAATTACGTGTACAGCCAGTCAGTCGATCTCAACAACGACTGGATGGATTGTGATGATATTTTGCTCAGACATTCATGTTTCTAAGAGTTTGGATCTTAATCATTTTGGTGATGCCTGTAGCACCACGAGGTTCATATTATTGGATGGATCGCTGTTAAATTTGGTGCACGTGTTCGTGTCCATCTCAGGATGAGTTGTAGTAATGTTGGAGATCAAAATCCTGATTTGTCCGATACTTTTGTTTATAACCAAGTTCCTGTAAACATGGTAG
Source organism: Thunnus maccoyii (assembly GCF_910596095.1). Lineage (NCBI taxonomy): Eukaryota > Metazoa > Chordata > Actinopteri > Scombriformes > Scombridae > Thunnus > Thunnus maccoyii. Next base: position 1,292,161 of record NC_056537.1, read on the forward strand.
ATATAATATTTCTAAATGTTAGCATGTTGTTGCAGTCAGCTCAGTGTTATAGCTAACTGCTGTAACTTCATGTTAACTGTTTTCATGTTTAATGAGCCTCAGAACGAACATCAGTCAACATAGAGTCGATGAATCGATTGTCAACTATTAAAGTAATCAGCAACTGTTTTGATAATTAATTGTTTTAAGAAAAAAAAGTCAAATCTCTCTGATTGCAGCTTCTTAAATGTGAATATTTCCTGCTTTCTTCAGTCTCTGTGACAGTAAACTGAGTATCTTTGTGTTGTGGACAGAACAAGACATCTGAGGACGTCGTCTTGGTCTTTGACAAACACTGATTGACGTTTTTCACTATTTTCAGACATTTTATGGATCGAGCAACTAAACTACAGTCACACAGTGAAGCCCAGTGTGACTTTATGACAACATAACCTTTAAACAGGCGGGAGACTGGAGGTGCTTTTCAATCAGCAATTACCTGAGTCAGTTCTGTCCGAACCTGCAGGCGGCCTGATCGATCGATGTGTCTCTGCAGATCAGAGCGACGCTCAGCTGTCGGCTCCCAGTTTCCCATCCTGCCCTGGACGGTAGATAAATACATTTACTCAAGTACTGCACTTAAGTACAGTTTTGAGGTACTTGTACTTTACTGGAGTATTTCCATGTGATGCTACTTTCTACATTTCAGAGGGAAATATTGTACTTTCTACTTGTTTAAATTGTCTGCTCTTTTTTAAAAATGTGTTATGCACTTTGTGTGAAAGGTGTTAAAGGTGTGTCATGATCTCAATTATAAGTTGAAAATTGATTGAAACGGACGTTCGATTTCAACCTTCGACATCAAAAATAGGATCAGAGATTCTCCCTGTAATCTCCCGCCGCCTGCTTGTGCGACTTTTCGGGACAACATGGCCGCTGCCGGAGTCGGAGATGATGGAGAAACAACAGAAGTTTGAAATCCTCCTGGTGTGGCAACGTTTTGCCTTCCTGTGAGTTGTATAAACAACAAACAGAAAAACTAAAGTTGGAAATATATTGATACAGATTCAAACTGCCCGGATCAATAACTCATAAGTTAAAACACAAACGACATCTCTTTCCTACCGTAGTGAGGAAGACAACGAGCTACAACCTGATCTTCACCACAACGAGACGTCGTCCCCGCCGGACTGATGACGTCTGGGAGACGTGTCCTCAGGGTTCGTCTGCGAAGTGCAACACGACTTAAACCCACCAGGATTAACTCAAGCTGTTGTTGTAAATGATCCTTCTGCCATCTTCTGGCTCTTCTCTTTGTTTTTGTGTTGAACATTTGGTTCCCGATTGGCTGCTGAAATAAATTATTGTTCTTACATTTAAATAAATAATTTAAATTTGACCATATGGCCTCAGTGTGATACATTCCCAGTTTATATCAAACCTGATACCATGTAGCCTGTATTTTTAAAGAAGAATTTGAAAATGTAAATGACAGTTTATAAGGCATAAAACCAATAATCTGTTCTTTACAAATCAAGACTTGATGGTCTAACAGCAGCAAAGCTGAAAAAAAAAAAAGTTTTCAATCAAAAATTGAATTGAATCATTGATTTGGAGATTCATGACACACTATTAAATAAAGTTTATTATTATAAAAACATGATACACTAATTAAATACACTAATAAATTGCATTAATAGTAACAGTACTGCATCATATATATTAATATTAATCTACCCAAAGTATCTAAATTTGGCTCCACATTGATGAACTGCAACATTAAAATGTACTTCGTTAGTTTCCAGCACTGCTATTAATTTATGATCATTTCTAAAAGAGTTACGATGCTTTTTGAAAACATCTCGTTGGCTTAAGAAAGTTGATAAGATGCTTAAGATGCTTTTCTGTTATTAACGCCAAAGTCATCTTTCAACAGAGCTGTCAATCAAACACACGCAGCATCGAATCGACTTATCGATCAGCTGATTCATAAACACAGCAGGAGAATATGCAGCTGCATCACATTTGCATGATGGAATGAACATTGAATATCTGTCAGCTGGCACGCGGGCTCATTAGCATATTTCACACCTTTAATTAGCTCTGACATGATTGGCTACTGAGCTTGCAAAAAATAAATCTTTGTACAAGGTTACCGGCTGTCTGTGTGTGTGTGTGTGTGTGTGTGTGTGTGTGTGTGTGTGTGTGTGTGATTGCAGTCAGGTAACATGTAAAGCAGCTGATTCAGTGAGAAAATGACAGTTGAACCAAGTGAAGCTTTGACAGTGAAGGTTTGAAGGGTTTTATAATGTTTTTTGGGGATATTTTGTGATTTCTGTACTATACCCGTACACATCTGCTCGCTCTCTTCGGTCAAACAATCATAATCTGCTCTCTGTTCCACGCACTCGCTTTAAGACTCGTGGTGGTCGAGCTTATGAGGCCGTGGCTCCTAAGCTGTGTAACGCTCTGCCTGCAGCTGTAAGGTCTGCTGATTCTGCTTATTCATTTAAAAAGCAGCTTAAAACGCACCTTTTCAGACAGGCACTTGAGAGTTTCCTGTTGTAGTAGTAGTTGACATTTTATATTTTCATCTTTTATTGTGTATTTTTCTGTTCACTTTCTCTGGTTTTTTTGGGGTTTTTTTTAACTATTTTTTATTACAGATTGTTTTTTCTCTGTATTTCTTTGTGGCATCATGTTCATGTAAAACACTTGATCGTCTGTGAAAAGTTCTATATAAATAAACTTTACTTACTTACTTTACTTACCTCGGAATGATCCGGTTTATCTGACCCTTTTGTCAAAAATTAACATGAAACTATTCTTTCAGATGTTAACATTTTGTTTAGATTTATTTCTTGAATTTTTGTATTATTGGCCCTAAAATTTAAGAAAAGGTTTGATTTCAAAAATCAGTCTGAAACTTGTTGCTCTGTGACTGAAGTCAAAGGAGCTGAAAGATCATCAAATGTCAAAATGAAACATTCAAATTGATTATTTTATCAGAACAATTATGAATGATACTGATACAAACACCAATTAAAGTCAGTTTTTATCTTGTTTGAACTCAGTGAAAAGCAGATTTTAGCTACCATGCTAGTCAGCTAGCTTGCTGAGTTGTTAGCATAGCAGTGTGTTGTTTTGCTATATTATGAACAGCGAACTGTACATCTCAGTAAAATCTAATATGGATCGAAGCACAGCCTTATTTTGAAGAATGCAGTTTCCACTGTTTCCTGTGTTTGGACGACTCCACCTCATGGACGTATGAAGAGAACTGGACACGACATCAGAGGCAGAGCATGAAGCCAAAAAAGCCACTTCCTGCTGTAAAGAAATTACCCGCATGAAAACATACTGAGCACGCTCAATGGGCTCACTGTGTGGAGCATGCTCACTAGAGACTTCCACCGACTGAGACGACTAACTTCCAATTTAGCCCTCCGGCTAACTTGAATGGTGATAAAACAATTCAATCATGCAGCTCTTCTAGACTTTCCAAATGAGATCAGATTGAACGGATCAAATTCTGATAGTGCAACAAGTCATTCTGCAGAGGTTGTGATGCTCAAATAAACGTATCTGCTCCTTTTCCCATGATTGTGTGCAGGAAAAATGCTTTTTGGGCTCCTGTCAGATCCAGAGGCCTGAATTAGCTTCTCTTCTGTGTCATGTTGAGCTGTTCTTTCAGACCCAAACACAGTTTAATGCACTAATCTGCACAGTTCAGTACTACATAGTTCAATAGTTCAATGGTGATACATACTCAGTCCAGGATTCCCAGCAGCTTTCAAACTTGTCTTGTTCAAGTCTTAAAACAAATGTTAATTTCTCCAGTGGTGCAATTTTCTGACTAATTTACAATTAATCAGATTAGATTAGATGACCTAAATGATGAGTAAACATTGGCCTCTGGGGTCCCTGGGCATTAATGGTGAATAAAGAGGCACAAATGTAAAGCACTTTTGATAAAGCGCTGTATAAATGCAGTCCACATGCAAAAGAAATATCACTTTATGAACAGAATTTAGTTTTATTCTTATAATCTGTTCTTCATAACTCCATCAGTTTCTTTTCTCTTCTCATCTCTGAACATTCTCATCATGTGAATATCTTGTTGTTATCATGAAAAGGTTTCTCTCACTCTATTGTGTCAGTATTTCATGTATCATTAAATCTGCATTATGGGCTTTCTGTCCAAAACAGACAATAACACACAAACATGAATCTGTTTTACAGCAACAACCAACAAACACAACATCAACACCCGGCTGCATCCATTTCCTGCGTGACAGACGGATGTGTTGTGACTTCAGAAACGGGGGCAGAGAAATCCATCCAGAGCCGAGACAGCCTGTTAACCAAGACCCCAACCCCCCCCCCCCCCCCCCCCCCCCCCCATCCCCTCCCCCACTCCCCTACCCGTGCTGGACACCTATGGGTGACATATGACTGTAAGGCAGGCTGCTGAAAGCCTGACACCATCTCTGCTGCCGCCGCCGCCGCCGCCGTCATGCCAACCGAGCTCTGAGGTGAAGGAGGGAGGTGTTACGCTGGAGAGGTTGACGATGTGGCTGTTAATTGATGTTGTGAAAACAGTCAGGACCGATTCTGACACCAGACTAAACACAGACTCCTACTTATGTACTTTTACTGCAATACTTTAACTACATCAAGCTCATAATACTTATGTACTTTTACTTGTAATGGAGTATTCTACATTGTTGTATTGGTACTTTTACTTGAGTAAAGGATCTGAGTACTTCTTCTGGGAGTTAACATGTCTGTTTGTATGCAACTTAAACAAGTTACAACATGTAACTTTGGTTACTATGGTAATAAGTGAAGTTGTATTAATTCTTTGATGAGTGTCAGATGTACTAACATGGCTGCACGGCGACCGAGTATTCTCATGTTTTCTTTCTCTATAAATGGAGATTATCTCTCAGTTTGAATCTTCTCGCAGGTTTGATCCACTGATTGCTCCTCCATCAAAACGTCCCACTTAACTTTACTTCTTTTTGACGTCTGAAAAAAACTCAAGGTCAGATCCAGAGTCATGTCATCTTCTCGATATTCAATCATGAACCTGCTCACTTTAGCTGGTTTAGGGTTTTTTTTTCCCTCTGTAATGAAATGAAAAGCAAACAGGCCGTCCGTCCTCTCCATGCATCACTGAGGCCGCTGACGAGAGGATAATCAAGTTGCTCGTTTTCAATTTTTCATTTTCTTTCATCATTTAAAAAGCTTCTGTCAGCTGCTCGGCCTCAGACTGACCTTCACTGATTATTGTTTGTGCAACACTCTCTCTGTCAATTCTCCATCTTTCACCTCTTCCCTCCTCCTCCTCCTCCTCCTCCTCCTCCAACCCTCTGTTCATAATTTCCTTTCAGCCGCCTGTCAAATGTTCATCTGGCCTCTCAAAACTGAGGAGTAAATAACGACCATCCCGTTCATTACTTCAGATATCGTACTTTAATATAAGTTGACATTCTCAGTTCTCAGTTTGATGCATCTGTTGTTGTCTTTTTCTGTCTCCCAGAAATCAGCAGACTCATAAACTCAGAGAGACTTTTATTAATAAAAGTCTGATGAAACAAAAAAATGCAAGACAGTTTATATGAAGAGCACATTTAAACACAGCAAGTCCTGCCAAAAGTGCTTTACAAGGAAACAAAATATAACAATCAATCAATGACAAGGTGTTTAAAGATCCCCTCCAGACATGTATCAAGACATATAAAAACACTCTGCTTGGACCAATAATGTCTGATATGTTTTTTCCACAAAAAAGTATAATTACCATTTTAAACTCATGAACATTTTCATATTTTTGTCCTAAAACTCGTACGTGTTCCCAGTCGGATTCAACAAACTCTCTGCCTGAACTGCCTGAACTTGTCATAAATTGTTCATTTCAGCCTGATGAACGTCACCTGTTCATGAGAACTGATCATTCGCATCATTGACGGCCCTAAAATGTCTCCGTGTTCTGCTCCGTTTGTGAGCGAGTTTCATTCACAAAAATGTTTTTCACACTGCAGAGCTTCAAGTTAAGTTTATTTAGGAGAATCAGCAGTCATTAGACGACATGAAACATGAGGTTAGATGCTTCAAACGTCTTTCTAAAGCAAAGCGCTCCATGACTAATATGAGAGGCGTCATATATTAGAGATATTAGAGGAGAGAATATTACAGCCTACAGTAGCTGATGTTACACTGTCAAAATATGCCACTAACACTCACCTTAAAAAAAACAAACTCTAGTAAGTAAAGTAAACTGGCAGCCATGAAGATGATAATAAGGTGAACAGAGTATACATTTTGCATGTTTGTTTTAGTTAATATTAATATTTTAGTTTATTTTGGCATCATATTTAAACTCAATCAAACAAGTGTTTCTCCCCCTCTGAAGAGACACAGAAACTATCTGTTCATGTCTCGTCTGACAGATCTGGACCGCTTGAATGAAATGTTCTTAAATCACTCGTAAAAGCCTCTTAAGAATGAATCTGTTCGTACGAGCGCTTCTAGCAGGAGGCCTGTTGTCTGAATGAATGAATGAAGGGAAATGAGAAGATGTGATCGCCTGGCAGAAAGAATCGTAGTTGAATCTTCCAGTGAGCGCTCTCTCCAAACACTGAAACGTTTTGAACTTGACTTGTCTTTGTCTTGATCTACAGCGGCTACAGAGAACGTCCAGTGCGTTTGCAGTCGCACCGCCTGTAAAATTCACCTCACACTCGGTCAATGCAGTCAGAGTTAAGAGATGGTATTACCTCCTCCTCCCTCCATCTCTCTCCTTCTAATAGATTTGTCTCTGTTGGGACTCTGATCTCTGGCTTCATCCTCTCTGCTCAGACTGATAAGACACCTGACCTCTGACCCCTGCAGCCGCCCCGCTCAATCACCAGCCGCCCAGGATGGAGGAGAGAGGTGGAGGTTATAGAAGCATTTATCTGTCAGTCAGAGTTCAGGAGAGAAAAAGTCTGTCCTGCTGCTTTAACATCTGAAATAAAAATGTTTCCTCCTGAGACGTCGCTGACAACAGACTGACAGACGATCAACTTTCAGACAGAATATATATATATATATATATATATATATATATATATATATATATATATATATATATATATATATATATAAGGTTATACAAGGTTTCTAACACACACTGAGGCTGTCTTGCATAAAACTAATAAATATCTTTAAAACGTGTCTTACGACCGAGCAGCAACTAAGTTTAAATTTCTTTATTTGTATAGCACCTTTCATCCAGGTTGGTGCAATTTAAGAGCCGTTAATAAGACAGAACAAGTGTAGACGGTAAACATCTGTTTATGGGGATTAACTGAAATGTCGTCTGGACCATCTCAAGTTGCTAATTGGACTGTAAATAACGACCAGCACACGGGAGAGGAAGTCTTGGCCTGGATATCCGATATCTGGTTATCCACTTGCAATACTGGAACCCCCGAAATATCATCGTTACACATAGCTGATGGGTTCTGAGATTGCACATTGGATTACATTGTTTTGGTATGAAACTGGTGTTGGGAACTGCTTGCTAGCGCTACCAATCAGCCGCTAACATAAACAAACACCAGCTGTTAGCCACCTCGCTAGCCTAGCCAAACTAGCCTCTAAGCTAACAGCAACAGGATGCCTTGCTTGGATTGCAGCAGATTCAAGAAGGTTAACCGGTAGACTCAGACCCTGAGGGACGATATCAAACAGCTGTCTGCTGAACTCACATGAAAGATAAACTTCTCTCTGGTTTTATGGACACTGCAGCGGCTAAAGCCAAACAACTATCACTGATTAAACTCTCAGGCTCAGACACTATTCTCTGGAACCCATCAGCGCGATATGGCTCTGCCATCTGATCAACTCAACTACTGAAACTCCTTGGACTGAATTGGTGGTAAGAGATGCATGGAGAGAAAAAACAAATCATCTGTCGACTTCCTTTGCTCTACAGCTGTCAAACTGCTGCTGATAGCCTGCCCTACTTCATTGTCTCATCGGTGTTGGAGACACTTACTGTTAAATACAGTCATTCTACCTGCCAAGAGATGTCACTTCTATCATATTAGTCGCTCATTACATACCTCTGCAAGCAGCAGTGACTGATGCAGCCCAGCAGCTATCAGCCCACATCATGGAAATGGAAAACTCAGAGGAAGACGTGTCGCTCTGTTTCCATCCTGCAGCACAGAAGCTCGAGCTACTTATGCACCGTTTCTCTTTGTGGACTATAGCTCTGCTGTTAATACAATCTTACCTACAAAATGTTTAAATAAGATATGGCAACTAGGAGTTCATCACTCTTTATGTCATTGGATTTTTGACTTTCTACAGCATAGAACACAGGTAGTCAAAATTAACAACAGGCTCTCTAAAGCCCAGCACATAAACACACTGGTGCCCCTCAGGGTTGTGTACTATCACCTCTCCTGTATTCATTGTACACAAATGACTGCATTCACATCGTGTCTCTGTCAAAATGTTTAAATTTGCTGATGACACAGCAGTGGTAGGGCTGATTTCATGCGACAGTGAATCAGCATACAGAAATGAGGTCTTGTCTCTGGTTGACTGTCTCTACAACTTGGAACTGAACGTCTCCAAAACTAAAGAGCTGGTGGTCGACTTTCAGCAGGATGTGAAGGCTCTCCTGCTACTGACCATCACAACCTGGAGGTGGAAAGAGTGGACAGCCTTAAGTTTCTCAGAACAACAATCTCCTGCTCTCTGAAATGGGATGATCAAAGAAAGTCCACCAAATACTCTTTTTTTTTTTTTTTTTCCTGCGTCAGCTCAGAAAGTTTGGGGTGTCCAGAGAGGAGATGCTGCAGTTCATCAATCAATCATCAGCTACAAACTCACCCCCATCTCTGACATCTACGGGACCCGCATTCAGCGCAACGGTCTAAAAATACTACAGGACTCAACGCACTCTGCCAAACCCCTCTTAATAACTCTCCCCTCAGGAAAAAGACATTGAAACTAAGACATCCTGTTTCCTCAACAGCACTTACTGAAGAACCATTCAATTACTAAATGGCTCCCCAGTTCTGCATCAGCACTTTACGAAAGCAAAGCACCTGATGTTTTATTCCTGTTCTGCTCTAGACTCTCCTGTTGGACTGTTAATATCTTACATCCACAGATGTATGTAATGTTTCATGGGGGTGGGGGGGGGGGGGGTTATGCTCTTATTGTTTGTCTTAACTGTTATGTTGTGATAGTTTGTTGTTCTGTTATGAGCAAACTGATGCAAATTCCTAATAACTAAGTTCTATGTCAATAAAGTACTGAATCTTGAACTGACCGTCCCAGTGCATCGTCTGTTATCCTGCATGTGGATCAAATGAGAGTTCACTGCAACAATCAGACAAATTAAAATTGGATTACATGTCTCTGGCCAACACTGTCCTGGACTCAGTAGGAGCTGTGTTGTTTTTACCTGCCCTCTGTTAAAGAGAAAACAGTTTCACATGTGGCTTCGCTGGGCCTCGTGTGGACCTGTTTTGCAGAGATGGACTTCACCCAAACAGGAACGGAGCCGGACTACTTTCTCTCAACATGCATCTTACTGTGATATCCAGCAAATGACTACAGTTATTCACCTGAATATATCCATCCTACTATCCACAGCTCTGTACAACTGTCCCACCACAACTACAGACCTGATAGTGCTACACTGGAGAATCTAACATATATCAGTACTCACCGCCTCTGCTAACACGTCTAATGTTACTGAAATGATTTTTAAAAATTGTCATGGATTTTGCCTTCTGCACTTAAATATCAGGACTTTGTAAAAGTATTAAATGAAACCACACCAGACATTTTATTCTTCCAGAAACCTGGCTGAGTACCAAGGTTCCTAATGTGGAGTTAACCATTACTGCCAACGCCTGCTATTATTATTATTATTATTATTATTATTATTATTAGTTGTTATTCTGCTTTTCTTTCTCTCTCAACCCGACCAGTCAAAGCAGATGGCGTCCACCCAGAGTCTGGTTCTGCTTGAGGTTTCTTCCTGTTAAATGGCAGTTTTTCCTGGCTGCTGTCACCAGGTGCTGCTCATGGAAGAACGTTGGGTCTCTCTACAGTAACTTGTTTAGATGTGATGGGAGAAGTAAAGGAGGTGGTGTATTAATTTATGTAAAGAATCGTTTCTCTCAACATCCTCTCTTGGCATGTTACTCTGCCTCTGGCGTTCTTGCTCTGAATATCAGTGACCAGTAGTTTGTGTCAGAAACACACAAATAAAGAAAACCAATCCGTATTTATTAATAAGAGAAACTTCGAGCATTTCAACACAGAATTTCCTCAATGATTTATTGGAAAAACATGTTGTTTTCAAGAGCCAGACTCAGCGCTGCATTATTTTTCAAACCTACAGTATTCACCCTGCTGACAGTCATGCCCTTCACAAAATGTTTAGAATAAAAAATACATCAAAGCTTCAGTTTTCTCCTGAACCTGCTCTCACTATAGAAATAAACTAAAGAGATTCTGGCAGAGACTTAGACGGCAGAGGAACCCTGTCATCACTTTCATAAGAAAAGCTAAATCTGACTATTACTATTAATATTACTATTACTATTAAATTACTATTACTATTACTGTTAATATTACTATTACTATTACTACTAATATGAATATGAATATGAATATGAATATGAATATTAATATTAATGTTACCTATCTGCCTTCTCAAAGTGCAGCAGTAACTGAACCACACTCTGTCGCCACACTGCTCCCACCAGTAATTCATGTTGAAACTGAGCCCGTTGTTACTAAAAGCCATTTCATTGCATCATGTAACCTGTTTGATAACCCGTCTACACACACTGGCAAAGACATGAACCATGTTAGCAAATTTCAACTCAGACCCGCCACATACTCAGAAGTATATGATGTAATGATAAAGTGAAACACAAGAGAGTCTCCTGGTGAAGATCATTTTATTACTGCACCTCTTTCACACATTTAATTAACCTTTAATTCAGGCAAAATCCCCTGAATAAGGAAAACAGCTCAGGTGCTTCACTGCATAAAGGTGCTGACACATGTGACCTGAATGACTGATTTAAAACTTGTTCTAAACTAAAAAAAACTAACTATTGATGTTCTAACACCTATCTGTGCTCTAAATAGAGAATAAACTCTGGACTGGGGGAGACTGGTTTCCAGTAATATGCACCTCACTACTGAGATGAACTGCGACACAGCTTAAAGTTAGAGACACTTGTTCCTCTGAGAGATTTTAAAGTTTAACTAGCTGCTGTTCTTCATCGTGTTTGTGATGGTTTTCAGTTTGTTTGATGACTGTTGTCTTCTTGTGTGTATGGAACCTCTCAGGTCTCTCTGGATAAAGACATCTTGATCTCAATAATAATTTCCTGCATAAATAAAGCTTACTAATAAAAATAATTTAGTTTTAAGAAGACGTTATTTTGCATCTACTGGTTCACTGACATCAGGCAAGATGTTAATGAGCCAGTGATGCCTTATCTGGTATCTGAAGGATCAAAGGACACATACCTTAAAGTCACTTAATGCTAATAATCGGTTACATGTATTTTTCTTTATCCGTTTACTAATCTGATGACCCCTCAGATCAGATTTATCTGTTGGGAAGACCCCGACCCTTAACCCCCCCCCCGGCCCGCCAGCTCTAATACACATTAACTGAGACAATTTCTTTAAGTCAAACATTGACACAGAACAGATGGTGGGATGACTTCCTGTACTGCTAATAGATGAACAGAAAGTTAAACAACTAATTTGATCACACAATATAATAAAATACAGTCTTACACAATAACTCTATACTAAGTATTACAGAGATCAGCTGTCTGTGGTCACACAGCAAACAATTCATTAAATCTGAATTTGAATAAGTTATTCAGTTTATATCGTACAGATATGAAACTATTTCTCATGAAAACACCTGCTGAGTAACATTAGCTGGATTACTGAATAGTTGGACACTTAGGCTCCACAATTTATGAATATCTTATTATCTTATCTCAGGCTACTCAGGGTGTGTGTGACTGAAGGTTATTTTTTTAATTCTGGTGATCTTTCTTTGTTGTGACGTGAACGTATTTCTTCTTAACTTGTGTCCTTTCAGTGGAGCTACAGCTCAGACGACCCACAGAGGTCATTAAGTGTTAATTTATTTATCTGGTTGAAGCATCGTCTCTCCGGGGTTGAGAGCACCGCTGGCTTGTCTGGCCAGTGTCAATCCCAACGGCCACGCTGTGAGAGATGGAGAAGACCAGTTCTGCAGATCTGATATCTGGACCCCCCTGTGTTAGAATTATATTAAATATATAAATGTAGTAAAGGAAGTGTAGATGGAGTCATCAGGTGTGTTTGTATGCAGCTTGTCAATAGTCTGCTGGACTCCTTCAGCATTTCATCGAGGTCAATATTTACATAAAACACAATGGCAAATACTGGAACTTTATATATTTGAACTTTATCAATGTTTTTTAAGCATTTTCTGATAAGGCACCCTTTAATACATAATGTAGTAATGCATTAATAAAAGGATCATTTTTTTGGTTGCCAGGTTATGAAAAAAAAACCCACAAAAAAATATAATTTCTTCAAAACTGTCGACACAACAGCAACAACTCTGGATCAAACTGTGACAGCGACAGCGTTCAGTGACTGCAGCCTTCATGTTTACATCCTCACTTCCAAACTCTTCAGTTTATGTTCAAACACTAACATGTATTCAGTACAGAGTATATTCTCTATACTGGTGACACACTACTGGTTTATCACCATAAACATATAATCATTCTTTACATGTTGTTGACAAATACATCAACAAATACTTCATAATGTCAGAATATCTGTGTGAAACTACATTAAAGTGTATTATAGTGATGATCTGGTTCTTCTTGTCTTATGTAACGTTTATGGTGTGTTTGATTGTGAGTTGTTGTGTTGTGTTGTCTACTGTCCTGTGTTACAGTCTCTACAGTCTTCCTCTCTTGCACTATTAGGCACAGATTTGTTCAGTTTATGTCTTTACGTTTTATGTCTACGTGTTAAACTGTTGCACCAAAGGCTCCTGTATGTATATTTATGTATATGGGTTGACAATAAAGACAGTGTGAGTCTGATATGTATTAAATCCAATTTAATGGTCACAAACTCTCTGTATTGTTTAACTTTAATGAGAAAATAAAAGTGTATGCATATGTATTGTTGAGCAGCTTCATATCAATTTAAATGTTGAGTTTTATGTATTTTAAAGCATTAAATTCATGCTATATACTTGTTCTTATACAAATGTAAAAATAATAATACACAGTTATGTATTTTATGTACTGCCTACAAACAACTAAATATAGATTGTTATCATCACTTTGTATTTTTGGTATGATAAAAAAAATACTGTATATAGTTTCCATCTAATCTCAGAGCTGCATCGAGTCGTCCGCCCTCGTTGCTCCACTTTTACATTCTCCTCCATGTTTCCTCTTCTTGCTCTCAGCAGCCGCCTAATAACTCACTGCAGTTATAAATATATGAATCAGAGCTTATAAATTAATATCCAGCAGGCTTGTCTGAAACAGTTTGTGGCGTAATTCATCTTCTGAGCTCATGATCGGTTAATGTAAGTAAATATGGGAACAAATCAATCGCCGGTGACCTTGTTAGTCGACCTCAGAGGTCGCCGCTAATTTGTGGGAACGAGCCAGTGAGCGAGTTCCTGCTCCCAACGCAGTTTACACCTACTGAACACAGATGGATCCACAGAGTTCAGAGGTCAAAGGTTAAGAGAAGGCTGACAGGTCCCAGGTAGACATCAGGTAGTCATCATCTTCATCAGTTGATGCTCCATGTTGGGGACGGAGCTAAAAGATGCTTGTTCACAAAACAACAGAAGGTTAATTATTGTACTTTGGCTTCTTATCAGGGTCACAAATCTGAACTTACAGACACGATTAACATATTTTTAGATTCCATCTGACTTTCTAAGGATATTATGATCTCTGGTCAGTGTTTTGTAGTATCAATAGTTGAAATGTATTAATCACATTACAGTTACTAATCCCATTAACATGCTGTTACTTTTACACCAGGAATGGAGGGTTGATGTCTCTGAGATCAGCTGACAGACGATCCGGAGGAGAAATGTCTTATTCACATGTTGTGTGTTCTTGCTAACGTTAGCCACAGCTACGCTTACATTCAGCAGTCACCTGACGCTGGTTTAGTTCAGAGTTCAGGTGTGTGAATCGTGCAGCTGAGGTCAGGACGTCTGCAGTGCTGCGTGTATCACTGCGGCTACGCTAACGCTAGCTGTTGGATGGTCAGTAAACAAACGTCTCATTTTCTGTTTCATGTGTTAAATACAAAAGATGCAGCGTAAGTAACAAAAGTAAAGTAATGAGTAATATGGCGCGTTGCTTTTGCTGCTGTGTAATAAGTAAAGTTACTTTTACAGTGAGTAATGTGTGATCATGAGTTAATTACAGTTTTCAAGTAACTTGCCCAACACTGGCTCTGACAGGGCCGTAACGGTCCACGTGTTCATCCTGAACCATAGGGATGTTCGGTTCGGTGCACTCTGTGACCCAAACAATGACGGTCAGAATAGTTTAACCCTTTCATGCATGAATTATGATAACCTCAGTCATGTTTTTATTCCTCTTTAGGAATGAGCATTTCTGGCCGGCAGGCGGCCATCTTGGTTTTGAGAAATTTGTATTGCACTCACAAAGGCTGGCCAGTGGATGGCAGCATATCGGATGACACACTAGAGTCCACTGTGTTGGCTGATGTGCAACTATACCATTAAAACCCCATGCATATAGAAGAAAACGGCTTTTGAATAGCTGTCCACTGTAGTGACCACTATGCATGAAAGGGTTAATAATCCACTTTAATAATCCTGAACAATAATTCTAGAGCGCAAGTTCCACCTGGAATGTTTTGTTCTCCACTTAGCTGTAGCTCATGGATGTATGCTAGCTGGCTTAACCAAGTTACCCTGGTTACTGTGGCTACTCTGGTTACCCTGGTTACGGTGGCTACTCTGGTTACCCTGGTTACCGTGGTTACTCTGGTCACCCTGGTTACCCTGGTTACTGTGGCTACCCTAGTTACCCTGGTTACTGTGGCTACTCTGGCTACTCTGGTTACCCTGGTTACTGTGGCTACTCTGGTTACCCTGGTTACTGTGGTTACCCTGGTTACCCTGGTTACCCTGGTTACCCATGCTCATGTAGTGCTGCTGCCATCAGAATGACAAATGAGAGACCAGAGCTGGACGATCCTCCCATAACACTGACCGAGTGCAACATTGTTATTAAAACATGCTCCGTTATCTCTCCCCCCCCTCTCCCCCTCTCCCCCCTCCAGAACAGCTGCCAGCAGGTGTCTTGACTTCCTGCATAAACAGAGGCTTGTTTCCTTTTCCACTGCAGTTTCGGTAATAGAACAGTAAAAGAAATAAAATACAATTCAAATTCAGAATAAAGGACCAAATGTCTTTGTTTTCTCTGCTGCACTGATAACCTACCAAACTGTGAATATTGAGAGTTAATCATTTCCTAAAATAACTAATAGTACAAGTTAGTTTATTATAATGTATCCTGTAAACTGTATAAGTTATTGGAACAATAGCAGAGAGAGATTTGTTGAATCTTTATATTTCCTTGTTTGAAGGTGAGTTGATCTGAAGGCAACATGTAACTCTCAGACATTATCTCTGTATGTTAGTTTAACATCAATGAAGCTTAATGCATTCAGACTGGTGACAGTTTATTTTCCTGCAGGTGTGAAACGCTGCTGTTTTATTCAAAGACACATTTAGTATTCATGAGTCCGACCCCCCCCCCCCCCTCGCCCCCCTCCCATCCACACCGCCACAGCAGGAGGGGAGGTAATGGTTTATTCAATCACTGTCACAAACCGTCTGCCATGTTATGACAACCTATTAAACACTAAATTAAATGCGTTGTTTGCCCCGGAGGACGTTTTGCTGAACGTTCGACGTTTCCATTCTGAAAAAGCTGTTTGTTCACCTTCTTTTTCCCGCCGTCAGAGCGCCGAAGGGGCCGACGCCACCATCAGCGCCAACCGTTTCAAACGGAGATAAATGGCCCGTCAGCACGGAGGTAGACAGTGTGACTCTTGACAACCCAGAATGCCGCGGTGTCAGCGGGTGAAGGGCCGACTGATCAGCTGTGAAAAATGAAATGTCACCGACTGTAAGCAAGTGTTCGCCGGCGATGACATCACACTCCAGCTGTCAGCGGCCGCCGTTTGTGTTCGACCACATGACGGACAGCTGAGTGAGACTGTTACTGCTCTGAAGTAACTAAGTACATTTACTCAAATACAGTTTAGAGGTACTTGTACTTTACTTGAGTATTTCCATGTGATGCTACTTTCTACATTTCAGAGGGAAATATTGTACTTTCTACTCCACAACATTTATTTGACAGCTGTTTTGAAAAGTGGAAACATTTCCGGAAGCTTGGTGACATTTTTATGAAATTGTGATCAGTGAGGACATTTTGTTTGTGTGTTAGTTGTGGAAATATCAGCGAGTGTCCTCACAAGTGCAGCGTTCAGTCGTGTGTGTTTGTCAGGTCAGTGTCGTCCTCAGCAGCTTATTAATCACAGATTACTGACCTTTCACTCCTGGCGGGGACACGCCCGCTGGACTGTCCCGAGGGGAAGGGGGGGGGGGGGGGGGGGGGGGGGGCGGGCGACTTCCTGTCACAGTACCTGGACAGAGTACCAGCCAATGTCCACCATGACCCCGCCCCCCTCTCCACCCTGGGTCTGCTGCTCGCCGTGAGAACCAACATCCATCACCTCTGGATGCAGGTCGCATTCATCAGCAGTGGAGCTTCGGCGCCACGGTGACGGTACGGCCCCGCCCCTCTGGGTGTCAGGTGTGTGTGTGTGTGTGTGTGTGTGTGAGACATATTGACCTGTCATCTGAATATCTAATGTCGACCCTGAGTGTGTGTTTCCATCCAGTACAGAGTCCGTTACAGTCGGACTTTAACTGGACAAAGGGAACAACTTTGATGACGTTACGATGTTTTAAAAAGTCTCGTAACAGAAGAGGAAAGTTCAGAAACTTAATCCTTAGTTCAAACTTAGACTTCACATCAGTCCAACCAGGCTGCATCACTTGAAGCATTAATAAAACCACCAGAAAGGTTTTCTGTTTAACGTATGTCTCTGATCAGTCAGATTATTGATCCTAAATGATGTATTTGGAATATTTAGCCAGATGATTTTGTAATTTAAAGCAGTTTAACGACTTGAAAAGATAAAATATTTCATCCAAAACAAACTAACAAGTTCTGGAAAATTTTGGATTGTTTTTTACAATTTCTTTGAACATAATAACATAAAAATGATGTTTGGAATGATGAACTGATCCGACTGCTAATAGTGTCATAAGTGCATCATGAAGGGATCTCTTATTATTATTATTATTATTATTATTATTATTATTATTATAATAATAATAATAATAATAATAATAATAATAATAGTCTTTATTTATAGAGCACTTTTCAAAATCCACTTTACAAAGGCAGCAAAATAAAACAGACATAAAATCATTAAGTTTTAACAAACAGATAAAACAAGAAATAAAAACAAGAAATAAAAGACAGTCCTGACGTCCTGGGGCAGATCGGTCCAGAGTCTTGGGCCCCTCAGGGCCCCGACTGCAAACACTCTGTCCCCTTTAGTTTCAGACCTCCGAGCAGCTGGTTGGTACTCTGAGGTCAGAGATCCAGCTGTATGAACAGGAGGAATAATAACTGACTGTAATCTAAACGGCTCAGAAACAGAAACCTGCTCTGAGTTTGTCTGTTCAAGGTCTAAAAACTAGTTTGGTTATTAAATGAATAATCCATCGTTATCAGAAATTGATTTCTGCTTCTGCTAACAGGAGTCCTTGGCTGACTTTGTTACACCGGACCTCCATATTTTAGAAACCTCCGACAGCCTCCCTCCCTCTGCTCCAGAACAAGTTTCCAGCGTTAAATCAAAGTGGGAAATTAATGACAGTCGACAGCGTACCTGAGCTCCCTGCTCGCTACCTGCTGGAGCTTTTTTTTTTTTTTTTTTTGGAGAGAAAAAAAACTTTATTTAGGTCAGAGCGTCCCCTCTGGTAACAGAGGATCTTCTGGCTGCTGTTTCTGGAACAGATTGCGTGGGGATTTCAACGGGATGCCTCCATGGCAATAGAGATTAGGCAATTAACCTCAATGTCACTGTAATTATTAAGACACTTTAGCAAAAAATGAATTAATTTCCCAAAAGGTGCCACGAGAAGAGGATGTACTGCTGCTCGGCCGCAAAGAAACAGAGAGCGATACTCTGCCGACGGGTAATAAGAGGAAACAAAGAGCTTCCTGTCGACTTCCTGACGTTTTAACGCAGCGAGCGGCAGGAAGTCGGATGAAGCCGGAGCTGTTTTCCTCTGAGGCCAAACCGAGCCGCGCCGCGTTCACGATCTGTCAAAATATCACGTTCATGTCGGCGAAGGTCGAACCGAAGATGATTCAGAGGTGAGACGGTGAAGCAGACTCACTGAACTCTGTTCACAAGCAAAGACTCTTTATTCTGCTGCTGAAGGACTTCTGTCATCATCATCATCATCAGTGGAGGAAGAAGAACTCAGATCCTCTACTGCAGTAAAAGTACCAACACAGTACTGTAAAAGTCCTGCATGAAAAATCCTACTACAGTAAAAGTACATAAGTATTATGAGCTTGATGTAGTTAAAGTATTGCAGTAAAAGTACATAAGTATTATGAGCTTGATGTAGTTAAAGTATTGCAGTAAAAGTACATAAGTATTATGAGCTTGATGTAGTTAAAGTATAGCAGTAAAAGTACATAAGTATTATGAGCTTGATGTAGTTAAAGTATTGCAGTAAAAGTACATAAGTATTATGAGCTTGATGTAGTTAAAGTATTGCAGTAAAAGTACATAAGTACTATGAGCTTGATGTAGTTAAAGTATTGCAGTAAAAGTACATAAGTATTATGAGCTTGATGTAGTTAAAGTATTGCAGTAAAAGTACATAAGTATTATGAGCTTGATGTAGTTAAAGTATTGCAGTAAAAGTACATAAGTATTATGAGCTTGATGTAGTTAAAGTATTGCAGTAAAAGTACATAAGTATTATGAGCTTGATGTAGTTAAAGTATTGCAGTAAAAGTAGTGGTTTGGTCCCTCTGACTGATATATTATTATATATGACATCATTAGATTATTAATAGTGAAGCATCAGTGTTAGAGCAGCATGTTACTGTTGTAGCTGCTGGAGGTGGAGCTAGTTTACACTACTTTATATACAGTTAGCTAGTTTAGTCCAGTGGTTCCCAACCTAGGGGTTGGGGCCCCTCCAAAGGGTCAGCAGATAAATCTGAGGGGTGGTGAGATGATTAATGGGAGAGGAAAGAAGAAAAAACAAAGTTCTGATACACAAATCTGTTTTCAGTTTTGGGACTTTTTCTCTAATCTTTGATTTTTGCTGAAATATTGGATCATTTGAACATTTATTGAAATGAAAGCATGTGAGAAGTTTAGAGGGAAAAATCACTGTGATGCTTAAAAAGACTGTAAATGTGTCAGATATCCACTTGATATGACTAACTCAGACTGATGAAGCTGAATAGAAGCTTCACACAGACTTTTAAATGACTGTGTGGACACACTGTGGATTTTATCCTCCATCACTTCCATTAAAGCACATTTGAAGGATCTTTAATATCCAGTATGAACAGGAGGAATGATTACATTACTGTTACTATGGAAACCTGACTGCTGGTTATAGACACACTTGTTTAAAAAATTGTGAACTCGTCCTTTAATATCAAAACTATGACTAACTTTAGTTTTCAGTCATCTTTACATGTCGATGTTCATCTCAGGGAAGCAGCAGTTTCTTTAGAAAAAGGCTAAATATTAAAAGCACTTAAATAAAATGACTTTATTCATCATAAACAGAAGGAGGAGACTCTGTTCATCATTAACGTCAACATCATAAAACCAGCTCAGATTTAGTTGGCAGTTCATTTTTAACGTGAACACCCTGCAGCTTCCTGCTGCTGCTGCTGCGTCTGACGGACACGTCTGAACATGTGGGAGGATGAAGGAGCTGCCGCCCACATCGTCAACACTTCAGTGATTGATATTCACCTCCAGCCGCTCCGCCAGCTTGTTAATTACATCTGAGCGCAGCGAGGATTAATGAAATCAGTGTCATAGTGGCAGCGTGGAGGGGTCAGAGGTCAGCGAGAGACCAGAGGGAGCCGTGTAAGTGAGTGGGAGGACTGGGAGGATCTGTATGCTGTGGGAGATGATGGTATTTTAATTAGTATGCTAATGAGTGACACTG